>NW_026055143.1:232020-477669 GCF_022829205.1 Neoarthrinium moseri
TATGCTAGATTTTGGTACAACAAAGCCTCCCTACAACTTCTTCACCTTTTGCAACCCTTCCCCCCCCCCCCCCCCCCCCCCCCTTTTTTTTTTTTTTTTTTTTTTTGGTTTTGTTCCTAGTAGTACGATTTTTCTACCAAGAACGCAATCTGATAATAGTTCCAGGTACTTTGGGTACGCTGATGCCGCACTCAAGACAGTTAACAGCGTGCTTGGGTACATGCCCACGGTTCCTCATTGGGGTTGGAATGGCAACGCTCGTCGCTACTGGGATAACATGTAAGTCGCAGCACACCGAACAGGTGTTTTCTAAGAGAGTAACACTGACATTGAGTAGATATGGCGGAAAGCTTCGCAGGATCGAGCGCCAGATACACCACTATGGCTCCGGTCTCAACGCCTTGGTTTTGCTTTCAGCCTTCCGTAGTAACCCTTCAGACACGTACCTGATCCAGACGGGTTACGGTGGTACAAGCGGGCCACTCTCCAGTATCAACCAAGACGGGTTCGCAGCGGCGTCGTTCCACTCCTGGCCCGATACTCTGAAGTGGGATGGTATCAGCGGCGATTATGGCCCGAATTTTGTCGGGTTGGCTTTGGGCTCTGGAACCTACGTTGTTCAAGATAATGACCTGGGATTGGTAGCCTATGGAGGTTCGCTGACCGTAGATGGAACAGTTGCCCGCGTTGAGACGCGAGATGCAGTAAGGCGGAAGGTTTTCGTTGGCCCTCTTGGAGTGCTGATCTCCGTTGATGCTGGTATAATCCAGGAAGTCGGTTATGACACCAAGGACCATGGCAGTCTTTCAATCACACTGGCACAGCTAAATAACGGACCGAGTGCTGCCGCGGTGGTGCTGTGGGTCGAAACTACATCAGGTTCGAATTCGTACAAAGTCCGGACATCTGGAATCGATCAGCTTCGTGGTGGATGGCGAGTGCCTCTCGGCCAGAAGTCTGCGACCGTACAGCTGCAAAATGTAGCCTAAGATGTGCCTTGGGTGTACTCACTCATTGGAAAGACGTTGATATTGGAATCCATTCTCGATGGCTAACACCGAGTGAAAGCGTGGCATTCGCGCTTAATATTCTACATACTTTCTTACATATCTTAAGTCCAATACAATCCCAGAGAGATATACAGGGACACTTGATTGCATATTCTGCTTTATTGTGTGATATGAAGTGGTGACGGCGGCCCCGAACTTGTCGTCTATGCTATGAGTCAACGCAGTTTGTCGCCGTGTTCACGCCGCCCGGGGGCCGATGTGCCCCACCATGCCGCCGGGCCTAAACCCCGCGATACAGCCCTCGACGCGTAGATAGACCAAAGACGCGTCTCAACACCAAATTGATGGTGTGAAGAGGTTAAGTTAATTCCTCCACGAAGAGCCGAGACCGCAGCTGCACACACCCAACGACCCTCAAACCTAAGCTCGAGAACAATCAACGAGAATCTTGTTCGGCCCTCGTGCCGTCGTTCGTCGGCCCACCGTTGCCACCGCTGTGCACTGTACACACCATGGCGCCGCCGACCATTCTAGCCCACAAGTCTACGTTCCTGGCCGCGCAAACGCTGCAGCTGTCTCGAGGTCTTGCCCCCTCGCATGCTTGGCGGGCGGCCAATGAGGCAGCTGAGGACGGCATCCCCAGCCGCGCTGTCGAAGATGCGCTATACCGGCTCAACAACGCACTGCAGCAGCATGTCAAGAGGGTCTACCCGCTGCAGGCGACCCGACACGTGGCCGAGCAGATCGACTCGCTCTTCCTTGATGGTGGCGGGAGGGATGGTGACGACGATGACGAGGATGGACTAGAGGGGGAAGAGTCTCTGAGGGAGGGAATCGATCTCGGTACGCAGTTGCTTTCTGTTCCCCAGTCACCTTGACAAATTACACAGGCTTGCTTACCGCTCTATATTGTACCACAGCAACCGACCACGCAATCGCCTCGCTACCCCCAACCTGGGACGCCCACGCTCCGGCCGAAGCCGAGGCCCAACCCCCAGAGGCACACCGTTACGCCGAGCTGCAGTCCTCGCTGACATCGCTGTCCGCGCGCCGCGCCGAGATCACTGCCCGCGTCGAACGGCTGCGACACATGCGGGCTCTCCTCGAGCCTTTCCAAGAAAACAATGTCCAGGAGAACCTGGTCACGCGGAACGGCGAGGTCGAAAAGGAGCTCGAGCGCATGCGCTTCTTGCTCGTCCGTGTTGCTGGCAGGATTGGGCAGTTACCGGATCCTGCTCGGGACGCCGAGACCGACGACGATGTCCCGATGGAGGACCTGGACGAGTTGGAGAAAAAGAAGGTGGATGCGCTACTCGATACCTTGTGACCCTGTCTACCTGACATTTGTTCCGGCTGCCCATCCCTTTTGGCTTTTAAGAGGCGTTTGGCGTCATGATACCCCGAAGTATGGTTGGTTATGAGGCCTGGTTTTGTTTTGCATTGTCATGTTTGGATAGATCTTCATAGATCTTTGGAAAAGTTTACACCATCACGTAACAGACATCGGGACTAGAGTAAAACCTTTCAGATGAATGCTAATGATCATTCTGCATAATGCTAATCCGACAATAGTCTGATCCAATGTTAAGGATGCTCTCAATCTGCCTACAGCAAAACCCGAACACCACAGTGGTTTAGGCTGGCTCCAATCTCAATGGACCCGTTATCGCGGTGGTCGTAGTCCCTCATTCGGCACGATACTCTTCTTCCTGCGCTCGTGATCTCCGATAAGCGTAGCATCCTTGGAGGAGTCATCAACATCGAGACCCTTTTCCATGTCAACACCCTGTTCTTCCCCCTCTGAATCCTCTCGGCTGCCTCTATGGCTGTTCCCCTGGCCGTTGTCCTTCTCCCGGGGTGCATCTTTAGCATTCTCGTGGCCGGTCTTCTTCACATGTGGATTTGGTCGAACGACACGCAGTCTCACCATCTCCTTGTCCTTGTCCTCCTTGGCTACCTTGTGGTATATACGTAGACCAACAGTGACGACTGCGTTCCAAGGACTGCGTAAAAACTCGTCGTTGTCATCATCGTCTTCTTCTTCTTTCTCCGCTTCATCTGAGGCTGTAGGTTGTGCAGCGACCGGCGGTGGAGGTCTCGCGCGAGCTTCAAGTTGATATTGGAGCTCATACTCAAGCTCGCGGTCTGAAATGTCGGCGACGGATGAAATATCTGATTCATCAGACGAAGAATGGATCTCAGAGTCAGTCTCAGGTGAAGGAGGTTCAGCTGCCTTCTTGGTGTTACGGTCCTCCCTGTCTTGATTCGTGTGGCTGGTTTGTGCCTCTAATGCTTTGGTCGTCTGGCCTTTGAAAGTTGAGCTCTGGGGCTCAGAAACAACACCGGACGAGGAAGAATCGACTGAGTAAGGGGCCGCTGCGGCAGTCGCGAGCTTAGTCGCCCACTCCGTTGGAACACCGGACGCATCTGAGGTTTGCGGCACTGGAGTCGTATCAAATCCTGGATCAGGTGCTACGGGTGTTGACTTTTCCGATTCTACCGAGTTCATGGTCGCATTCGTATCCTGACTAGGCTTGGAAGTCTTGAGGGGAAGTTCTTTCTGCGAATCCCCAGGGCCTGGGGTGGAACCAGGTGTCAATATCTGGACACGTCTTCCTGTTTGGAGGGGGTCCTGGGTAGCCTCGGAGTCCTCAATGTCCTTGGCACCTCGCATGGCTTTTTCCCGTTCGGCCTTTTGGTATTTCCTGAGTTGCACCTTCGCTTTGGCCTTGGCCTTATTTTCCCGCCTTTTATTCTGCTCTTTGACATTGTAGTAATGGTTCCGCTGTCTAATATTCATTAGCTTCTTTTTCAGCTCCTCTTTTTGTTTCTGTTCCTTCCGCTTCTCGACATCTTTCCTCGCCCTTCTCTCCTCCTCACTTTCAATAATCTTTCCTTTGCCTTTGAGTGTGCTGTTAGTGAATTACACTTATTGGTGCTAGAGCCTCTTGCGTTCGATGGCAATAAACCAGATATAATGAGCCTGACTTACTGTGAGCCAAGTCGTACGACATTCCAACAGCAACAAGCTTGTCTCGACGTTCTCGTGCGTAGTTTCGTACAACCTCCTCTATTGGTAGTAGTCCCATGTCGCGCGTAGCGTTGATCTTGAGCAACACCGTATAGTCGCCCGCCTCGAGCTTTAGTTCCACATTGACACTGCGCTTCTGACAATAGGGGTTGATGCTGCGGACGACATAGTCTTCCTGGCCAGTCTTGTGTAGACGAAAGTTGAGTTCGAAACGGTACTGTCCTTCTAGCCCGCGGTAGTAACGATCATCTAATTGAGAGAGGACAAGAACGACCGGGCCACTTTTGGTCAAAGAAAAGGCGAACTGGGTGTCATGATAATCAAGAGTCCATGGAACGGAGAGTGTCGTCCAGAGGGAAGTGACTTTCCATTCTGGACCAAACAGGCGAGTTCGATCAAATGCTTGGTATTTGCGAAGAAGATCTTTGTACGAGATCCAAAAGGAGCCGTCATCGCCGAAGCGATGATTAAGCTTGAGTAGCCATTCAGCAGTCCATTCTTTAGATCCATCGCTCCACGGCCCTTTCCACTCGCCTTTGCCCCAGGGGTTCTGCAGGAGCAGGAGACGATGGCCGTCGACTTCGACAGCCCGCATGACGGAGTAGGCGTGTAGCTCAAGGATACCTCGGCGTTCGCCCCAGCCGATTCCCCACATGCCAGTCGAGCAACCGAAGAGAAACTCCTCGTTGACTTTCATAAGTTCTTCCTTCCAGAAATACTCCGTATCAAGGATATCGCTGGTGTAGAGCTCACTGGTGACGCCACCTGTGAGATCTTCAATTCCTTCCCCAGTGAAGCCACCTTCAATCGCCGCAAAGTCACCATGGGCCTTGGCATATGCCTTCTCCAGCAGAGGTACCCAAGTTTCGTCTGGATGGACGCACTGAGCAAAGTACAGAGAACCCGACCCGCTCTGGTATGCTTTGCGGTATTGCTCCTCGGACTCGACCCGCTCTCTGTCTTCCCAGAGCACTCGTTCGAGAAAGCTTTCCTCGAAGTCCGGCTTGGTCAGGAACAACTTGTCGTCAATGATCTCGGAGATCCACTCGCCGTCTCGGTGGAAGACGAAGCCGTAGACGCCGACCTGCTCATCGCGAGCCACGCAACACCGCTCAATCAGACTAGGTTTGTTGCTGAGCGTGCAAAGAGCCGCGAGCAGCCAGCAATCCCCATCCCTGCCCTGTCTTACATCGCTGGCCGTTGGTCCGTCGATGTAGAACCTAGGGTTTTCAAAGATATCGGGCACTCTCTTGACGCTTTTGGGCTTGAATTTGGACTGTAGGGGATTCCTAAAGTTGTACAGGGTCTCAAGTGTGTCTCGCTTGCCCCATTTCAAGTCCCACTCAAGGTCAAAATGGGGGTCTCTGTACTTTTGGTTGACACGGCGACATTCCTTGACGATTTTGGCCACCTTGGCCTGACAAACTGCGGCAGCTTCGTCGTAAGATGCCTGCGTTGTGATTCCTGCAGTTTGGTGCGCGTGCTTGGCTGCCAGGTCAACGTAAGAGTTGTGAGGAATAACAGTAGTGGCTATAATCTCGTAAGTTATTACTCATGGGACATGTCTAATACATGGGATAGGCCAATAAAAAAAGAGCCGGGCCAAGTGTCTTCGAACGATGCACCTTGCATACCTTTTCCAGGTGCTTTGGTTGTAAACTTGGCCCAAAACTCGTCAATAGTGTCTTGCGGAGTCTTTTGCTTGATCTTTTTAGGCATTTTTGCTGTAGATACTGGCCTCTTGGCAATGGCAGTACGTGCGACAGGCGCAATGTCGTCGTCGCGTTCTAGGTAAACTGATTCCGAGGATGTCGATGATGTTACAGACATCTTAGGCGACCGAGGGCGTGGCACTTTTACTTCTGCACTCTATGTTTAATTGGAAGGGAAGCCTCGCTAACTAGATCATTGCCTACCTAGGCAAGTACTTACTCGGTAGATATAGGTAGAGAAAGAATGGCTTTGGACTGGTCGCACAACGTGAAGCGCTCTGTACAGCTGTAGGGTGGTTGTCAATTCGACGTGTAGCGTACCTAGGTGGGCTGAGCGTTGGCGGAGCTTTCCGTCAGTTGATTCAGAAGCAGGAGGAGCAACTAAATAGCTTACACAACATGGAAGTCCAGAAGGACATAGAAACGACCAGCGGAAAGAAACAGATCATTTGTAGCCGCAGCCCTCTCGCCGATCCAGTAGTCGCCTCCGTCTGACCAGCATCGGCATCGTTCGTGCCCGCACGTCTTGCATTTGACCAGTAAAATCAAGTCATTTAGATGAGTTCTGACCAATGATTTCTTTAGGCTGTCTTTCGCCCACATCATGCAGTCAGACCCGAGGCTGAGGATTTGCCAAACGGCGCAGGTGCAGCAGCTTCATACGCGGCTAACATCAGCCCCACGTTAAGCCTTCCCATCCTTGAATTTGGGGGCCAAAATGCCTGACAGCAAAGATGCAATTGAAGCCAATGGACTACCAAACATGAAGAGAAACAAGACAGCTAGGCATTCATGGCACTTGAGGCGGCCAAGGCGTGGAACGAATTCCCTTCAAATGTATTCAAGCGGAGCAATTTTACCAAGGCTGTGCTGCGGGTCATCTCAGCTTGCAAATTACAAACCAGTCCACCAATACGTGTCCTCGACACTGAACGTTGCCTCCACCATCTTTGCGCTCTCCCCCCCACTGCTATCGCCTACGATGACCTGATAGTCACCGGCCTCCACGCACCACTGGTCCCGCTCCTCATCCCAGTATGCTGCAGCGTACTTGGAGTCCACTTCGATTGTTACTGTCTCGGCTTGCCCAGGTGCGAGCTCGACCTTTGAGAAGCCCTTGAGCTCCTTGAAAGGACGGTTGACTTTGGACTTCTGTTTCGGAGCGACGTATACCTGGGCCACTTCTGCTCCGCGGACTTTGCCTGTGTTCGTAACTTTGACGGTGACCGTGATCTTGCCGCCCTTCTCGACAACAGAGAGGTCCGAGAATGCAAACGTCGTATAGCTCAACCCGTGACCAAAGGGGAACAAAACTTCCCTCTGAGCATACTCGTAGTATCGATATCCAATATAGATGTCTTCCCCGTAGAGTACACGACCACCCTCAGTTCGGTAGTTCAAGAATGCTGGGTTATCCTGTACCCTTACAGGGAAACTGAGGCTGAGTTTACCAGACGGGTTGACATCGCCGAACAAGACGTCCGCTATGGTGTTGCCTGTTTCATTTCCTCCATACCAGGCTTGAATCACAGCACTGACATCTTTAATCCAGGGCATCTCCACAGGTGTACCAGATTGCATGACAACCGCTGTGTTCAAGTTCGCTTTACCAACAGCGGATATAAGGTCGTCAATACCTGGCGGTAGGCTCATGTTCTCGCGATCCGCACCCTCGGTTTCCCAGTCCTGATGTGCATGTGATTAGCAGAATGCTCGCAGACCAGGTATTAAGCAATTCAGAGTCAGCAACACCTACTGCATTCAGACCAGCGCAAATAATGACCTGATCCGCATCCTTTGCCAAGGCCACCGCCTTTTCAATCTCGGCCTTCGGATCTATAACCTTACAGCCACCAAGACGTATGGCACCCCCTCTCATCAGCACGGCTTGGTCGGCCAGCTTAGAAGTCGGCGTTGAGGCCCATTCAAGCTTGAAATCGTACTTCTTTCCCTTCTCCAACTTGTGGAACACCTTCTCCTCAATAGTACCGCATCCGAAGAAAGCACTCCCCAGGGTCTGCTTTTCGGTGTTCTCAATAGCCAGTCCTCCGTTGACGTATAGATTTCCACTTCCACAAACCACAAGACCTAGTTCGTATGAGCAGTCCTCATCTGCAACGAAAGACCCTTCCAGTGTGGCATAGAACAGCTCAGACTTCAGATCCGGGTGGTGGTAATCGACGAGAAACATGTCTGTCTTGAGGATCTCGATTTCATGGAAGGGCGTCCTGCCAGACACATGGTGACCTTCGTTGTATATCTTCATCGTCATTCCTGGGTTTCCCTTCGCAGAAGTTGTTGTGAATCCCAATGGAGGGAGCATCAGATGTGAGTACTGCCCCACTGTGTATTCAGGAGGGTGGGTCAGCTTGCTTGTGATCCCATCAAAAGGGGTGATTGCGTAGTATGAGGCGAGCGATGCTGAGCCTCCGCCGTGGTATGTTGCAATCTTGGCATTCGGCCCAATGATGACAGTCTACATTGCCGTTCAGTACTTTGCCTTGAAAGCAGATGAACATGTCTCACCTTCTTTTCCTTCTTGAAAGGCAACACATCGCCCTCGTTTTTCAATAAAACTATTCCTTCATTTCCAATTTTGCGAAGAACTGCAGCTGTCTCTGGGGTATCAAGTGTGCCTTCCTCACCGTTCTCTGGAATGCCACTAGCATAGCATTTCTTGACGAACTCAAGTACAGTCTTAGCTCGCTGGGTGATGATATGCTCCCGTACTTTGTCTGTTTGAGCATTGAACTTGAGCATATCACCGCGAAACCGGGTCGGGCCCGGCATTTCTAGATCAAGCCCAGCCAGAGCAGCTCTAGGATTCTGTCAATTACGGGATGTACCTAGCAAGGCTGCGGGGTTTATACTTACTCAGTTGTACTGTAAGTTCCCCACCAGTCACTCATGACAAGACCCTCCCAACCCCAGTCTCCGCGTAGCATCTTGTCCAACAGTTTCTCGTTTTCACTGCAGTATGTCCCATTGACGCCATTGTATGCCGTCATGAATGCTGCTGGGTTGGATTCCCGAACAACTAGTTGGAAGGGCAAGGCATAAATCTCACGGAGAGCTCGTTCTGTAATCATAACCTTCATGAAGCGTCAATGCACAAAGAACTGGAGTATGAGTACTAGACACGGAAATGACCTACTTGGACAGCATTTCTCTTATGCTCGTGATCATTTGCAACGAAGTGCTTGATCGTTGCCTGGACCCCCTTAGATTGAATCCCATTGATGAGAGCTGCAGCTCCGAGTCCGGCCTGGTACAATTGTATGTGAGAAGTGCACTGAGAATGACAAAGACAGTTTGTGGTTTACCAAGAATGGATCCTCGCCTAACGACTCAAAGCCTCGGCCGCCTAGAGGTGATCTCTGCATGTTGATGGTCGGACCCAGGATGGCATGCACTCCCTTAGCTCTAGCTTCTTCGCCCATCAACTTTCCCGCCTCCTCCAAAAGCTTAAGATTGAATGTTGAACCAAGCGCTGTACCGCAGGGAAAGCAAGCAGCTTTGATGCCATTGAAGAACTTGGTTCCGCGGACTCCATTGGGACCCTAGTTTCCTATGAATTAGAGACAATAACCCGGTGGATATCACAATTTATGGGGTATATGTCGTCTGCTAGGCATCTCAAAATGCTGCTAGACATAACCATTTAGGGTGAAGAGAGGTCACTCTGCCGTCGTGTTAGTGCACGATCATCGGAAAGTTGCATGGGCACCAAAGCCGCCCAATCTCAGTTGCTTAATAAGAGGAACAAAACATACCACATCTGAGGTGCGGACTGTAGGTATCCCATGGTGATGCAAAGCCTTTGTGTGCCACATGTCAATGCCTGTGTCGAGATGCCATCAGTGACCTAATGCCCTGCGCTGTGGGGTTTGAAGATGAGACGGACCCGATAGAAGATCGACCTTCTCAGACAGAGAAAGCTTCTTCAGCACTTCCTCGACGTTGAGGTCTGCCATCTTGTCTGACTCGGTTACGAGGGTAATTGCTAGTTGAAGACGTTCCAGGAAACAGGAACTGAGATGTTAAGGAAAGAAAGCAAAGGCCGTCTGCAATTGGGTTCTGCAGCCCCTCGTTGTTATATACGAACCCCTGCCCGAGGCTGGTGCATATTCGCTCGCATCACTTGGCCCGTGGCTCCACGGCGGCATCGCTTCATCCGTGATGCATCCAATTGATACCAACTTGGCACGCGTTCACATCTCGTCGATCAGCCAGCCTGTTTGGACTAGGATAAAGAGCTTGACAGCGAGAGGAAAATGCTCAGCAATCTGGGTTTCCCCCTTTCCCTTGACAGATTCTCATAGATGCCGCACGTGTTCACAAGCTCAACCTCTGAGTACACAGCGAATGGACCCTGATCTTCAACGATACGAACTTCTCTTGGCCCCTCACAGAATGCAGCGCCGAAGCTAGCTGGTTTCCCCTGCTCCTAAGGCCCGGTCGACGGCCCGCGCTTCCTTGCAAAGCCGGAGTTTTGCCAGGACCCATTGAAATGGTGTTCAGGTCGGCGTTGCTCAAGCTGGCAGGCTTGTAAATGGCTCATGGCCCGAGCACTTTAAGATTCCGCGATTCTGCAGGAGAAATTACCCAGAAGAACGAATCAGAGTACGGAGAACACCATCCTAGGTCGGAAATGGTGGTTTGGATTGGGATCGTATGGTGAGGGATGGCGCCAGGCGCTACAGTTGCTCAGTCCTTTTGACCAGCTGGTTTCAATTACGTAGCACTGCCACCATGGCGGACAGGTTACAGGATGTCTTTGGAGTTCGACTTCCTTCGATTACACCCAGGACACAACTCATTTGACTCACGCCGTGACTTCTACCACGAGCAATTGTTACAATTTTCCTGATGGATTAGTTTCTACTATTTCTGCCCAGATAAAGAGGCTTCTACAAGCCCAGAACAGCTTCTTAACCTTCTCTGGAGGGTCTGTCAGTCTGGAAAAGTACAGCATCCCACCACTATAAACTGAACATTACAATTCAATATATAACTTGGCTCACCTTGAGACAAATTGGCTGTATGCGTCAGGCAGGGAAGACTCGGTATGCTATACAGGGGTGACTACAGCATTAAGGACCTTCGACGCGATCTGGAGACTGGCCTAGGGTGGGCACATTCGACAGAAAGTGTCGCAAGATACTTGGAAACCATTGTAAACGAGCTCAGCAAACTTATTCCAAGGTAAATAGCTAACTAGGAGGATAGCTACCCATTGTGGGTGAAGCCAAGATCAAGTACGCTCTGAATGCCGTCGAAAGACCATTGCTGACTTGGTATAGGGGATCCTATCGACACACTTCGAGCCAGGATAAGAGTGACACAAAGAAAGTAGTGACAACTTCTTTCTACAAATACAAAGGCGGAAAGATTGCCACGTGCCATGCCCATGGAGATGGAACATGGAGCATCGCTTTCACTCTACTGGGAGAGGAAGAGCTCAAAAAGCAGCAAGACTTAGGAAGCAAGACAAACGAAGATCAGCTGGAGGTCCTCGTGAATACTGAAAGGAATGGGGGACAATTAATTCACCATGGTGAAATCAAGAACAAGCCACAAGCCTGCCGTGGCCATATCTCTCTGAACAATGATGAGGCACATCGAACGCATAAGGCCAGACCTCAAAAAGGGGGATACGTGCCCGAGGGTCCGCCCGCCGTATCATCTACTGGCCACCGAGCCTTAGAAGATCATAGCTCTATCTCGGACGTCGCTCAGCCGACATCAAATAGTCGCGCAGGGGGTCATTTGGCATATTATCAACGATCGCGCGACAGGTTAAGTCTTGAACAGAAGCATATAGCTTCTGAATTAGCAAAGGATGTCCTCACGCGAAAGGAAGAGAGGGATTTGTTCCAAAGACTCAAGGAAATGCCAAGGGAAGAACAGGAACAAGTTATGAACCTTACGAAGACATTCAAGTCTCAGAAATCAACGGCGTCAGGCAGCTAAATATGATACATGTCGACGATAATGTAAGGAAGCCGATGAACATAATCCACTTATCAACAAATCGACTTCATTCTAGATTTACGAATATCCTAATGATTTCCCCATTGCCTGGGCCTCAAGAATTTGTTCATGCTGAGGCAATCTCCTGCAGAGTCTTGTAAAATTGTGCCGGGTCGTGGCCAAAGCGGCCCAAAAACAGCCCATCCAAGCCCCCCTTCAATTTCTCAAACAAACCTGGTCCAGCACTTCCACCGTACAGGATCCTAGTGATGCCCTTTCGGCGCTGGACACAGTCTAGAGTGCGGATGTCTCTGACCACATTCACAACATACTCAGCACCAGCCGGCTCTTTCGCGCCTATTGCCCACACCGGCTCGTAAGCCAATATGACCTCGGTGTCGTCCGGAACTGCCGCCATCACAGATTCAACCTGAGACCTGCACTCTTCCACAGCGATGGTCACCTGGCCTTGCGTTCGTTCGCCAATACAGACGAGGGGAATCATGCCATTCCTAGCGGCGGCTGCCGCTTTTTTGGCCGCATCCTCATCCGTCTCTCCGAATATCCTCCGACGCTCTGCGTGGCCCAGCTCAATAATGCGACACCCTACTTCGGCAAGAACTTGAGGAGAAACCTCGCCCGTGTAGGCCCCTGAGTCCTCATAGAATGCATCCTGGGCTCCAGTAAGAATCTTCGTGCGCTTCAACTGGGCGACCACGGAGGTGAGGGTGATGTGGTCGGGGATGATGAATACGTCCACATCATCAAGCAGTTCCGGTGATTTGGAGAGAAGTTGAACCAGTTCGTCGACATATTGTCTGGTGCGCGCTGCCGAGAAGTACATCTTAGTGGATACGCCCACAAGGCGGCGCTGAGGTGACGACATGGCGCAGCGGGCCTGCAGATCTTGCTGATGCTACTTGAAGAGTTGAAGGCTGTATAAGTGATTGGTTTTAATACTTGCTGTAAAGAAATATTGCGAAGTTGAAGTATGAATAAGAAGGAAGTGAGAGGTGAAGTCAACCTTTCCCCAGTCTGTGGACCTGTTCTCCACGCCGCTACGTGGTGGGGATGAGCAATGCGGGTCTGATGCCAGACGTGCGTGGAGCAAGACAGCCTGGAAAGTAACGTCGTCCATCCCAGAGTAAGAGGCAAAATACGACATACAAGAGTTCAACATGCACAAATTTCAACATGATAGAAGCCATCGGCTTGCGAATGCGTCCATGAGAGAGGCTGTAACCGCTAGTCAATGATTTTCCTAAACGCGCCTGTTGGCGCACTCTATATTAAGGCCAGTAGGGGATGCAGCAGGGGTGAGACTATATGGTCCGTCGAAGGCACACCGGTGACTACAGTTCATTCTTCTCATACTCAGTGATAGCATCCACTTTTGCCGCGCTCGCACTATTTGGGTCAAACTGATATCCCAACCATTCCTTTGCCAGACGCCGCGCCAGCTCCAAGCCGACCACTCTCTCGCCCATACACAGCACCTGAGCATTGTTGCTGAGCACCGCCCTCTCGACCGAGAAGCTGTCATGTGCCGTAACCGCGCGGATTCCCTTGATCTTGTTCGCCGAGATGGCGACGCCCAGTCCAGTGCCGCAGATCAGGAGTGCCCGGTCGCATTTGCCGTCTGCCACGAGTTTGGCCGCCGACACTGCTCGGTGGGGATATGCCGTTTTGTCGTCCGCCCCATGGCTGCCGACATCTGTGACAGACTCTACGCGTGGATCGCTCTCGAAGTCAGCTTTGATTTGGTTCTTGTAGCCGACTCCAGCATTCTGTGTAGTCAAGTGATTAGGCTTCGTGATCTATATATGGTAGTGCTGTTGGAGAAGAAACAGTTGCCGACTTACATCGCAGCCCATCGCTATTCTGTACTTTGGTGAAGCCATTTTGGACAATGTATTAGCTTCTGGCAATATGCAGTCACGAACTCGAACAGCAAGGAGTACAGGAAATGACAGAAGATCCAACAAAGCCGCTACTGGAGGCTGTGTCGTGGGAAACTTCAAGTGGCGTCATGTGTCAGTCAATCAACCGCTACGGGGAGCGCATATAATACGGCAATCCGAAAGCCGGAGCATCGCAACATTCACTTCAAGCAAGGGGGGTAAATCCTTCTGCCCCATCCTTCTGCCCCCTCCATTACTGGCAATATACCAATGCGGCCACTGATGAGCAATCTCCCCCACCACACCTCGTGTGCAATATTCTGTGCAGAGGTAGTATCCCGTCAGTGTCGCCCCCACCTAATGTAGTCCTTCAGCCGAGCCGAACAATCCGTGCAACACATATCCAACCCCCCTTTGACCCCAACAACACCTAATCAAGCAAAGCGAAGTCTGCAGCAGTGACTTAGTGCCAGTCCGGGGTACGTTTTGGAGAAATAGCTCCTTGCCGCTACCCCTCCTTATATGGAACCGCGTCCTCCCAAGCGCTTCTCTTCCCCACAAACTCATCCACTATCTACGTCTAGACCCTTAATCGTTCTTCTCTGGTCCGGGTTACCGCATTAGGCAACCCCGAGACACTGGTTTACCACTTGCGAGAGGCAGTAGCAATAACTGCGGCAGGTACAAAGAAAACCCAGGGCATTTGGCCGTGTGTTCTTCGGCCCCTGAGACAGGAAGAGGGCAGCTCAGTAGGAAACAACCAAACAAAAGCAAAAAACAGCATCACAATGTCGAAACGCCACCTCTTTGAGTCCCCCGATGGACTCGTGAACAAAGCTCTCCGGGGTATTATAGCGTACAACCCATCTTTAAGCCTGGACGAGGCAAACCGGGTGGTGTTTGACACCGCCTACGATAGATCCAAAGTCAGTATCATCAGCGGAGGAGGCTCGGGTCATGAGCCCGCCTGGTCTGGCTATGTGGGCAAGAACCTCCTGGCAGCATCTGTAGCTGGCGATATCTTCGCCAGTCCCAGCACGAAACAGATCCTCGCCGGTATTGATGCGGTTCCTTCGGATAAGGGCACCATTCTGGTCGTCACAAACTACACGGGAGACTGCCTGCACTTTGGCCTCGCCAACGAGAAGGCTATTGCACGGGGTCACAAGAGCCGCATGATCATCTGCGGGGACGATGTTTCTGTGGGCAGGCAGGGCAGTCTGGTTGGCCGGCGAGGTCTTGCCGGCCAGCTTGGTGTGCTCAAGGTCATGGGCGGTGCATCGGGTGCTGGCGCAACATTAGACCAGGTTTATGATCTCGGCGTGGCATTCTCACAGCAGATCGTCTCAATTGCGGCAACACTCGACCACTGCCACGTCCCCGGTCGGACAGAGCACGGCATGCTTGGTAGCGACGAGGTTGAACTGGGTACGGGTCCTCACAATGAGCCCGGATATCAGAAACTCTCACCCGTACCATCGCCGGAAGAGCTGATCCACAAGATTTTGAAGTACTGCCTAGATGAAAATGACCCGAATCGGGGCTATGTCAACTTCACACCCGGAGACGAAACGATGTTGCTCGTCAGCAACTTTGGCGGAATGTCACACCTTGAGATGGGAGCATTAGTCGACGAGCTCCTCGAACAACTAGCACGAGACTGGAACATTGAGCCGGTGAGGGTGGTCACCGGACCCCTGGAGACGTCCCTCAACGCGCCGGCCTTCTCCGTTTCGGTGATCAACGTGACTGCTGCGGCCAAGAACTGCTCGTACTCGGTCGAGGAGATCAAGTCCTTCTTTGACGTGCGCACCAACACATACTGGGAGTCGATGGCCGGATCCCAGGCGCAGCAGCGCAGCCGGCAGCAGCAGTTCGTGCATGCGCCGCTCGAGCCCAAGAAGACTGTCGACGACGCCAAAGACCTCAAGATCGATCCAGCAACACTTGACAGCATGTTACGCCGGGCGTGTGCCGCGCTCGTCAAGGCTGAACCTGACCTCACCAAGTGGGACACAGTCATGGGCGACGGCGACTGCGGCGAGACCCTCAAGACGGGAGCGAACTACCTCGTGGCGGCGCTGGACGCCAACCTTGCCGCCGGTGGCTCGGTCATCGCCGTCTTGCAGGAGCTCGAGGACATCGTGGAGAGCAAGATGGGCGGCACGCTCGGCGGTATTTTGGGCATATTTTTCGTGTCTCTGCGTACGGCCGTCGAGCAGAACGTCGACCAGGCCATGGGCTCCGAAGGGGTGCCGGAACTGTGGGCGAAGGCGCTCAAGATTGCCCTGGACAACCTGGGACGTTATACGCCTGCCAAGGTCGGCGACCGCACCGTCATGGACACGCTGATTCCGTTCGCGGACGCCATGGCCACGGGCAACTTCGACGAGGCTATCGAGGCGGCGGTCAAGGGTGCCGAGGCCACAAAGACCATGACGCCTCGTCTGGGCCGGGCGACGTACGTCGGTGCGGATACCAGTAAGGTGCTGCCGCCCGACCCGGGTGCTTGGGGTGCGATGGTGGCGATTCAGGGGCTGAAAGAGGGCTTGTGAAGAAGGAGAAAGTAATGGGGAGGACGTCGAAGGAAGTGTTTTTTATTTGCAGCTATTATAATATGGGGAGCCGTTAATTCTGTTAATCTCTGTCTGTTGCCAGACGGTGGGGCTACAGTTGTAAATCTCAATGGTACGGGAATCGTCAAATCACGAAATGTCACTTACATCGTTGGGACCGTGTGAAATTTGCTGTATCATGACACAGAAATAACTGGACTCGTGCAATTGACTCATTTGATTAATACTAGGATCTAGATGTAGGTACAACTTCTAAACTTAAGCCTTGCCGGCACTTCCCAGCCAGTGCATATACTGCTCAATGGCCTTCTGCATGGCGTCCGTGCCGGCCTCAATGACGCTGGTCAGGGGCTTGCCCCGCATCTCCTCCTGGACGCGGGCGTAGTGTTTGTTCATGCCCTTGTTGATGTTGACCTTGGACACGCCGGCCTTGATGCAGCGCTGGAAGATCTCCTCGTCGAACGGGTCCGCCCCGTGTAGCACCAGCCGCACCTGGTTGCCGACCTTCTTGTTGATGGCCTCCAGACGGTCGTACTCGAGCCGAATGCCCCGCGGTCCGTATTCGCCGTGCACGTTGCCGAACGCCGGGGCCAGCATCTCGATGCCGGTGTCGACAAACACCTGGGCCTCCTCGGGCGTCGTCAGCAGGCCCTCGAGGTCGGCCGTCTCGGCCACACCGTCCTCGCCGCCCTCGATACGCCCGGGCTCGGCCTCGGCGGCGATTCCGCGCTCGTGGCAGTAGGCGGCCAGCTCCTTGGTTAGGGCCAGGTTCTCCTCGCGCTCGTAGTGGCTCATGTCGCACATGATGGAATCAAAGCCGTCCGGGATGTCGGCGGCGCGGCGAACGAGCTCGGGCGTCTGCGCGTGGTCCAGGTGCAGACTGATGGGAACCGAGGCGCCATGCGCCGCGCTGGCCGCTGCCAGCACCAGCGCCTCGTCGGCGTACTGCATCGCCCACGGGAACAGCAGCACCATGGCTGGCGAGCGCGCCGCCTCGGCCGCCCGCACCGTCGCGATGATCGACTCCATGTTATAGCAGCACATGCCCGGCACCGCGTATCCGCCATCACGAGCGGCGTTGAGGATCGCCATGCTGCGGTTTTGAGAGAGCGGTGGCCGGCCCATGATGAAGGTGAAGACTTGGCTTGGGGAAATATATTTTCCTTGCTATTTCGATATTCTCGTAGCCGGACTCAGGGCCTCGACGTGTAAGTGTGGAAGCTCAATGCTGGGCTGGCCGCAATATAGTCGCAGATCTGCTATACAGATGCGTGGGCACGACCGTTAATCAGAGAAGTATGAGCGCGAAATGTCACCAGCGAGCCTCGTCACGAGCGAGGCACATGAGGGTTTCAAATGCATTCTACGATAGGGTACGTCACTCTCCATCCCCCGCGTCGTGATCCACCCGGGTCGGCTGCCCTCGAGGTGAGATGTCCCGAGCCATTCCATGACCTGCATAGAGCCTGTTCGTACCATCATACTATCGTGTCTACTACTGGAGCAACCTGCATCGAATTTCCGTACACGGACCGGGATGCCACTCTAGTAGGACGACACTGAATGCGCCTCTAAATTTCACCAGCTCCATTACCCCAAATCGACAGCAGCCATTTGATCCACGCTCGCTGCTGCCGGCTAATGAGTTGGCTAATAGCAATGCTAAGTTCAATGAGAGGTGCGGCAAGTGGAGATCATTCTCGTTTCCCCCCTTCGCAAAGAGCGGGGGAGGTGGGGACGAACGGAGCACCGAGATCGGTTCGGGGAGAAGGCCGCCGGATCATCACCCTGGCTTGCAATAGTTGTGCATTGTGACGAGTTGCTCCGTGGGGGCCAGGTATCTCGGCACAAAGAAATCCACGGGTGCTAGTGGTGTACCACTGAGAGCCGAGCCATGAGTTGAGCCTCTGCACCGTTGATGATAGTTGTTGTAGGTATAGTATATCCCCCCTGCGGCACTTGATCCTCCTATTACATCACTCTGTTTCCCGCCTTATAGAGCAGAGCAAATCAGACCTCGACAAACCCATCTGTTATAGGTGTTGAAGCCTGGCAAATACACTCCAAATCCCAGGAGCAGCTCCCGTGTGGTCAGCCCAAAGCTTAACCGCCAAGTAGCCAGGAACCGACCATGTCATCAAAACCAGACATCGCCTTTATAGGCCTGGGCGCCATGGGCTTTGGTATGGCGACCAACCTGGTCAAGCAAGGATACAGCGTGACCGGGTTCGACGTTTGGGCGCCGACTCTCGAGAAGTTCAAGGCCGCCGGCGGTCTCACGGCCACCACGCCGTCTGACGCGGTTAAGGGGAAGGACTACGTCGTGGTCATGGTGGCGACGGCGGCGCAGGCGCAAGCCGTGCTCATCGAGGGAGAGAACGCGGCGCTCCCATCGCTGTCCAAGGGCGCGGCCCTCCTGCTGTGCTCCACGGTACCGGCGTCGTACGTGCGGGGGCTGGCGGCGCAGCTGGCCGAGATGGGCCGGAACGACGTGTTCCTCGTCGACGCGCCCGTGTCGGGCGGCACGTACCGTGCGGCGGACGGCACGCTGTCCATCATGGCGGGGGCGTCGGACGCGGCGCTAGACCGGGCGCGCTTCCTGCTACAGGAGATGGCCGACCCCAAGAAGCTGTACATCGTGCGCGGCGGCGTCGGCGGCGGCAGCAACCTGAAGATGGTGCACCAGGTGCTGGCGGCCGTGCAGATCCTGTCGGGCAGCGAGGCCATGGGCTTCGCGCACCACCTGGGGCTGGACCTGGCGCGCACGCGCGAGGCCATCCTGCAGTCGCAGGGCCGCAGCTGGATGTTCGACAACCGCAGCCCGCGCATGCTGCACCCGGAGTTTCAGCCCATCGCCAGCGCCCTGACCATCATCCTCAAGGACACCAGCATCATCACGTCCGAGGCCCGGCGGGCCGGCTTCCCCACGCCGATGGCCAGCACCGCCGAGCAGGTCTACTTCTCCGGGCTGGGCAAGGGATACGGCCCGGACGACGACAGCAGCATGGTCCGGGTGTACACCGAGGGCAAGGGCAAGGTCGGACCCGTGGCGGGGACGGCGGAGACGGACGAGGCGAAGCTGGAGCTCGTGGTGGCGCTGCTCAAGGGCATCCATCTGTGCGCCGCCGGGGAGACCATTGCCTTTGCGAAGCACCTTGGGCTGGACCTCGAGCAGGTCTTTGACCTGTGCATCAACGCCGCCGGTGGCAGCTACATGCTTGAGGCGGCGGGCCCGGAGATGCTGGGCCTGTTCGGAGCGCAGGCCACCGCGCCGGCGGACGCGGGTGCGAGTCTGCCGAGCATCGCCAAGGGACTGCAGGATGCCGTCGACGAGGCGCAACGCTTGAAGGTGCCCGTGTATCTGGGCAACCAAGCTTCAAATCTCGTGAGGCTGGCTCTAGCGCACAGGCCGAAGACTGCCCCTGAAGCGACGCAGGGCCAGGTAGTTAGAGTGTGGGGTGCGTGAATGTAGATTTATAGTTAATTACGAATAATGAGCTCGGAGAGAGTTTGCAGCCTGTTCATACATTTGCTCTTGAGAGTTGGGGAAGATCGTTTGCTATTCAAGCATCAAGTGGTATTGGCCATGAAACAATATGTAAAAGCAGCAATTCATACCCATATTACCACTCAACATCACAGAGCTACAACACCGGTTCCCATCTTCGTACCATGCTTCCTTAAACCCCCGAATGACAGTACTCCAGATTTTCTTTTCGCACAATCAAATGCAGTCATTACGCCATCGTAGGAGCTGGCCGCCTCGCCAGCAGTCCTCCTCTCTTCGCCGATGATCCAGCACCAGCACCGGGCCTGGCCAACGTGTACTTGGCGAAGGCTCTCGCGAGAGCCTTCTTGCAACTGACCTTCTGGCTGCCTACGAAACTCTCGACCGTAACGGCGATGGCGCGGTCGATGTCCTGCGCATTACAGTACTCCGACAACCTCATGCGGCAGAAGGCCTCAGAGATTCGGATGATGGCTTCCAAGTGACGGACCTAGTAGTTGCAAGTTAGTTTAAGACTTTTCAGTTGATAAAGTTAGGTAGTACATACTGTGATGGGATAGGCACCAGTAGCCAGCGACTCTCTTCTCATGTCGGCAAACAACCTCGCCACCTTGTCCTCGTCCATGTTGAGAAGCTTGGGTTGGCAGTGATCACGAGCATACAGGATGTACTTGCGCAGTAAATCCTGCGGGATCTGACCCTCCTTTCTAGTTTGGGCCTCCTGGCTCTCACGGGAGGTCTGAGAGTCGGGCTCGACTTCCATCGAGTCCTTGGCGCTCTGTGATTGTGACGTAGGATGGCTACGGCTGTGAGACCCAACGATGAAGCGGGCAAGACGCTCATCTTCGGAAGGATCGACGGTATCTCTGACCACGCAGAGGATATCGAAACGCGACAAGATGGGCTCCGTCAGCTCGACATTGGACGAGAAGGGGATGGTCGAGTTGTAGCGACCTCCGATCGGGTTAGCAGCGGCGATGATGCCACAGCGTGCCTGCAACGTTGTCACAATACCGGCCTTGGAGATGGAAATGGTCTGCTGTTCCATGGCTTCGTGGATGGACGTCCGATCTTGGTCGTTCATCTTGTCAAACTCGTCGATGAGGCAGGTACCCCTATCGGCCAACACCAGAGCACCACCTTCAAGAGTCCATTCGCTGGTAAGGGGATCTCGGCGGACACTAGCCGTCAGACCGACAGCGGAGGCACCCTGGCCGGTTGCGAAAACAGCACGGTGGGCCGTCTTCTCAACATATTTGAGTACTTGGGACTTGGCGGTACCCGGGTCACCGAGAAGAAGCACGTTGATGTCTCCACGGAGGTGATGGCCGCCCTTGGCGATCTTGGCTACACCGCCGAACAGGGACAGGGCCACAGCGGTCTTGATGTCGGTGTGCCCGTAAATGCTGGGGGCGATGGAGTTGACAACCTTGTCGATGATCTGGGGGTCGCGCGACAGCTTACGAATCTCTTGTTCATCCTGTTCGGTGAGCCTGAAGCCGGCCAGCTGGTCGTGGGCCTTGACTACGTTGTTTGCCTCGAGGATGGTAGCAAAAACGGGGAAGCCATTGCGGTTGTTCAGCTGAGCGTCGTAGTTGTTCCGGTAGATGCCAGTGACCTCAATCTCCTCGCCGGGCTTGGCCTTGTCGATAAGGTCCCAGAGGAGAATGACCTCGCGGTGCCGGGGCAGACGACCGGCGGGAACGGTGCCGGGGGACTCCTGGAGGGTGAGCTTCTGGTAGTTGCGGTACACGGTCTTCTCCGAGTTGAGTGTGAAAGGACCGCGAGACTGGCAGCTCTGGCAGAAGGTGATCTTGACCTCGACGTTGGACTCCTGCTGGTACGGGCCCAGGGTGACACCGCACTTGGTGCAGTCGAACTTGACGTACTTCAACTGGGGGAAGACGCCGGTCCTCCGAGTCACGACGCCGCTGACTCTGACCAAGCAGTTCAGATGGGACTGGCGCAGCTGGCGGAGGGTGTAGTGGACGGGCAGGTCGAAGATACGAACGTGAATCTCGGAGTGGATACGCTCGTAGTCGGGGTAGTGCAGCAACACGACGTCCATGGCGACGTCGTCGAAGAGCTTGAGCATCTCGGCGGGGGCGTTGGCCAAGAAGTAGGCCAGGATGGCTCTGGAGGAGGAGAGGTGGTCGTACGAGACCTCGAGGGACTCGGCGTTGATCTCACCGAGGGTCCGGATGCGGTTTCCGTAGACTGACGAGCCGCTCTCGTCGGTGTACTCTGTCAGGAAGGCCTTGAACTCCCTCTTGATGGTGCGCTGGACGGCGGGCTGCGAGACCCACTCGGTCAAGCTGGAGGCCTTGACGTCCTGGAGGCCTTCGAGCGAGAGCTCCTCGTCCATGATGTCCTGGTCCATGTCATCATCTGGGTCCTCGTCGTAGTGGTGACGACGTCTGCGGGGCTGGGCGGTCAGATCGATGTCGCCATCCTCGTCCTCGTCCTGGAGGAAGGCGGCGGGCATGCGCCTTCTGCGGGCGACCTCGCGATCTCTACGGTTCAGCTGGGCCTCGAGACGACGTCTATCGCCGAGGGCCATCTCGTCATAGTCGCCGTCGTCGTCAATGTCGATGCCCTCGTAGGTGTCGTTCTCGCCCTTGTCTCTGTAGTCGCCCTCGAAGCCGTCCCGGAAGAGATCGATGTCATCCTCGGCCATCTCGTCCAGGTCGTCCAGGTCATCGTCCTGGACCTCGACCTCCTCCTCGATGTCATCTTCGTCATCGCCGCCGTGGGCAATGTTGAAGGCGGGGGGAGAGGAGGGCATGGGGCTGGAGGCGGCGACTGAGGAGCTGGCGTCACCGCCGGTCCTGGAGCGCTTCCGGTTGCCCCTGGGCGCCGGGCCACGGTTGGCCGACGCCGGGTTGCTCCGCAGAGGCGAGCTGGGAGGGTTCTGGGAGCTGGATCGTGGTTCAGGGTCAGCGGATGCTCCCTCGATGTGGCAGCGGGGGAGGGGAAACGGGGGGTTGGCGCGGCGAGGTGTTTTCTTCGAACATACCTCATATTGGTTCTATGGCTTTGTCCAGCGTGTGGAGGCAGTTCACGTGGGAAAAGTGCGTGAATGTCCTCTTCAGCGAATCGACAGGATCAATCGGGGTGTGAATGCGGAAAGACTGAGCGAGGGACTGAGGGTCGAGAGAATGAGCGGAGGGAGCTGATAAGCGCCGTGGCCAAGGAAGAGATTGAGGAGCCCGGGACCAGGACACGTCCCGACGCGTCTCCTTTTTCTCCATTTCGCGTTTTGGGGGGGTGGGAAGTGGGACGCGTCAAAGTGGTTGCATGTGCCCCAAGCCTGTTTAGGCTTAGGCGTCTACGGGTGGGAGACTCCCATAGGTACTGGGCCAGCCAGGCCAGCGTCGGGTATCACTGGCTCGTTGGTGGCTCGCTGGAACTACCCTGGGCGGGCGCCTGGACCCACTGAAGCCCTCACGCTGGACTGGACCTTGTCCCGCTGGTCTGTCCCGTCGCGTACTGTCACTGAGGTAGCTCCCGGGAGTCGCGTCAGTGGGCGACCATCAATTTAATGGATTTTGATGGATTCCAGTTCCAGTCAGCCTTGATGTTCCAGTCACTGACCCGCTGCGGATACCTCACCATCTAACCATCGAGATCTATACCCTTGCCTACCGAGATACTTGCATCTTGTCGTATCCAATTGTCGAACAGGTTGCGAGCGGACTCCATCATTTCATCTTCCGACTTGACCTCTTCAGCAGGACGGACTCTAGCTGTGTGCACCAGCGCGCAGACTGCTCGACCGGGAGCCGCGTCTCTCGACGACTTACACCATGTCTGCCGACCCCCAGGATGCTCAGAGTGCGCCGGCTGGCGATGCGCCGCGCGACCGACGCGAGAGCATGTCGCAGCGCTCCGAAGCCTCCCAGACTGCCGCTGATTTTATTAGAGATCAGATGCAGCTCGAGGCCGATGCCCGCGAAGCTCTACCCTACGTAAGCCTGCTGCTCTCATCTCTGCTCTGCGTATAAACAATGCCCAGACAGGACACCACCGTTGCTGACTCTTGCCTCTCACAGAGCATATCCGAATGCACCAAGCCTCTCGGATCGCTGCGCCAGAACGTCTTTGCCTGCCTGACCTGCAACCCACCCCCGGCAAACCCCAGCGACCCCTTCACCCCCGCTGGCGTGTGCTACTCGTGCTCAGTCCAGTGCCACGGTGAGCACGAGCTGGTCGAGATCTTCCAGAAGCGCAACTTCACCTGCGACTGCGGCACCACACGCTTCACCAAGGACCAGCCCTGCACTCTGCGCCTCGATCCCGACACCAACACCAAGGGCGCCGTCCATTCCGAGCCCGCCGACCCCAACAACAGGTACAACCAGAACGTCCGCAACCGCTTCTGCTCCTGCTCCATCGACTACAAGGCCCAGGAGCAGAAGGGCACCATGTTCCAGTGCTTGGGCCTGGGCACTGCCGACCAGGGCGGCTGCGGAGAGGACTGGTATCATCCCGGCTGTCTGGCCGGCCTTGGTCCCAGGTGGTGGGACACCCCGGAGAAGCAGAAGGCACCAACAACATCTGCCCCGAGCGGCGGGCTGCCATCGATCGCAGAAGATGACACGCCACAGCAGCCGGCTGCGGTGGAACAGAATGCGAGTGCGGCACCCGAAGACGATGATGACGACCCGCCGCTGCCCCAAGGCTTCCCTGGTGAAGATGACTTTGACCACTTCATCTGCTACAAATGCATCGAGGCAAATCCCTGGATCAAGCGTTATGCGGGCTGTTTGTCGGGCTTCTTAGCCCCTGTATACTTCAAGAAGCCAGACGACGATGCAGCGACTGCGAAGAAGCGACCGCGCGACGACGAAGATGACGACAATACCGAGGACACTCAAACTAAGCGTATCAAAAGTGAGCCACCCCAGGAAGCACAGGATCCCTCCATATCGTCAGCCACCGACAGCGTCCCTATCAAAGTCAAGGAGGAGGACTCGAAAGACGCCCTGGCCACCTCTCCTACCGCCACATGCAAACTCGACAGTTTGCCTCCTACCCCGTCAGGCCAGTTCTCCCTGTTTGTTAAAGAAGGCTTTCGCGACCAGTTCTGTCGCTGTCCCGCCTGTTTCCCCAACCTTAAGCCCCACCCTCAGCTTCTGGACGAGGAGGAGGCATACGAACCGCCGCTCTCGGATACTGCCTCGGACAATGGCTCCACACACGGTAGTGGTTCGCTGTACGAACGTGGCGAGTCGGCTTTGCGAAATGTCGACCGTGTGCGCGCCATCGAGGGTGTCATGGCCTATAATCATCTCAAGGAGCAGCTGACGCCCTTCTTCAAGCGCTTCGCTGAGAGCGGTGAGGCTGTTAGCGCCGAGCACATCAAGGAATACTTTGCCAAACTGCGTGGTGACCAAGAAGCCATCCAGGAGGCTGGCGAAGCTGCCAAGAGCGATAGTCGCCACGAGCAGAGCGGCTATTAAACCGATACCGCCATCGCCAGATGACTGAGTAGATTACAGGCGTACGCGGACACCTCATGGTTGAATCTGCGATACCTAGGTCCCCAGATCATTGAGTATCTCGCTAAACAAAGCCGTATACTGTACAACCCTGAACAACGATTACGGTTCCTTGGTAGTTAGCAGCACGTTCGGACTAGGATCGCGTATGAGGATTTTCCTAGTTGGATACGGGACGGCAGCCCTGCGATCAGAGACAAGCGAAAAAAAAACAAGACGTAACCGACTCAGATTCGTGCCATGGTTCACACCGAGAATGATAGATAACACACCTCTCAAGGTTTAGACCAAGATCTGTCAATCAAGTCAAGAGCGCGGGGAGAGTGTTTATACTCTCTGGAAAGCGTGGTTGTGGCTTGGCTAAACCTCGACGAAACACGCTCGATAAAGATCGGCCCCATAATACAAACGTATAATTTGCCTGTGCAAAGCCTCACATATCTTTCTTATCCCCGTCTGCTCTGGTGGCCCTTTCCTGCTCTTCAAAAGGACCAGGACTTCCCAATGATAAAGGGTGGTTCCTGCTACCAAAAGCCAGACCATCTCTCTTCCTCACAACTCATCTATCCAGAAATCATATCCATCATCTGCCACCGGATTGAAGCATTTCAACATCACGCAGCAGATATAGTTATCTATACTGTGCTCCTACTTCGCCCTCTTGCTCTCCTAGGTCATCATGGCGAGCTCTCCGGAAATGGCTGCGACTGAAAAGATCAGGCCGCTGTCGCCGTCGATAACTCCGTTGTCCTCGACGGCTATGGGCTCGACCGACGTTGAGAAATCCGAGACGGCCCTGAAGAAATCCATTTCCAACCGCCAATTCATCTTCATGGCCATGGGCGGCTCCATTGGCGCCGGCCTGCTGATTGCCAGTTCGACCGCACTGCAAGTCGGCGGCCCCGGCGCGCTGCTCATGGGTTTCCTGATCGTCGGTATCGCCGTCACCCTGACCATGGGCTCCCTCGGCGAGCTCGCCGCCACATTCCCCGTGGCCGGCTCCTTCTACGACTACTCGGTGCAGTTCATCTCGCCCTCGTGGGGTTTCTCGATGGGCTGGAACTACATCCTGAACTTTCTCCTCATCGTTCCCTTCGAGGTCACTGTCATGACCCTGGTGACAAAGTACTGGAACACGGACCTTAACTCGGCCATTCTCATCCCCATCTTTCTCATCGCCCTCTTCGCTATTGCCGCGTGTGGCGCAAAATGGTATGCCGAGGCGGAGCACTTCTTCGGTATCCTGAAGGTGGCCGTGCTCGTAGGCTTCTCCATCACCGCCGTTATCATCGCAGCCGGTGGCGTCAGTACAGATGATCGACACGGCACGGGGTTCAGCTACTGGCAAGACGGCAAAGCTTTCCAGGGCGGCGCCACCGGTTTCCTCTGGGTCTTTGTCGCAGCCGGTCTCGCATATGGAGGCACCGAGATGCTGGGCTTGACCGTCGCCGAGTGCAAGCACCCACAGAAGGTCATGCCGCTCGCCTTTAAGATCGTCAGCCTCCGTATCCTGTTCTGCTACCTGCTCCCCTTGTTCACAGTCGGCCTCGTCATCGGCGCCGACACGTTCAAGAAGATCCCGCTCGGCCGCGTGTCCCCCTTCGTCTTGGCCACCCGTGCTGCCAACATCCCCGTACTACCCGACATCATCAACGCCATCATCCTCATCGCCGTTTTCAGCATGGCTAGTGCTAGTATCTTCGCCTCTTCTCGCGCCCTACGGGCCATTTGTGATAACGGCATGGGTCCCCGGCTGCTCGCTAAGACGACCAAGTCTGGTCTTCCGCTCAACTCGCTCCTCGTCGTGCTAGCCGTATCGATGATTGCCTTCATCAACGCCGCGCCCAAGGGCGAGACCATCTTCGACTGGCTCTTGGCCTTGGCATCCGCGAGCAACTTCTTCACCTGGCTGAGCATCAACGTCGCGCAGATCCGGCTGCGGCTGGCCATCAAGAAGCAGGGCAAGGATATCAACGAGGTACTGGTCTGGAAGAGCCCTGCCGGCATTTGGGGAAGCATGCTTGCCATCGCTATCGCCCTTGCCGGCCTGCTCTCCCTCCTGATCACCGCTCTTATTCCTCCCAAGGGCTTGAGCTCCAGCGATACGGTGGGCATCATCTTTGTCAGACACGTCCTTGGCTTCATCGTCGTGGGTGCCATGTGGTTGGTCCACATGGCGGTCACATGGAATCAGACACCGCATCCATTGCTGATTCCCCTGAAAGATATCAAGTTGTCAAAGGAGGAGACTGTGGCCGCAGCACAGGAGTAATTGGACCGGAACGTGGGATTAAAAAAAAGGGGGGGGGTTCCCTTGTTAATAGAGTGTGGGTGGTTGCCGAGTAGTATTAATGATCTAGTTGATTGTATCGTGTGGTCTTATACATCTCACTGTGTATCAAACCGATGCTGCGTCAACCGTGACCCAAATACTACCATTCACTCAGGAGTTCGGATAAAGAAAAGTTTCATTTCAAGATTTATAGAAAGAAGTGCGCAAATATAATCTACATAACACTGTCGTACTTGTCGCTTCCATTCGCCTAGTCCCATGTGGTTATGCTCTTTGGGGAAACTTAGGTGAAGATTCAGGACTACGCAGTGGGACTTGGCTTGCACCGGCATTCATCAAGAAGACAGAATCTTATTCTCCCCAGGCCAGCCATAATACAATACATTACGAAACAAGGCCCATTACCTCTTGACAGGCGTCAGCTTGCACATCAACGGCGGCTTGTTCCACGTATTGAAGGCCTTGACGTGCTGGAGGTGATTCGCGGGATCCCACACGTCGACAGGCGCGTCGCGGTCCGCCCTCTCGACGTCAAAGTGCCAGAGCAGGTTGGCAAGGATCAGCCGCAGCTCCAGGTAGCTCAGGTGCTTTCCGATGCACGCCCGGGGCCCTAGGCTGAAAGCCTGACTCGCCTCCTTCTTGTCCCCGTCGTACTTGGTTTCCAGCCACCGCTCGGGAAGGAAGTCGTCCGGGCGGACGAAGTTACACGGCGAGTGCGTGGCCGCCCACGCGTACACGGACACCGTGGTCCCGCCCTGGATGAACTCGCCGGCCACCGTGTCCCCGCCCTTGGGCACCGTCCGGGTCAGTCCGGTGGGGATTGGCGGGAAGATGCGCAGCGCCTCGTCGATGCAGGCGTTCATATAAGTCAGCTCCTGCAGTTCGAGGAAAGTCATGGCCTTGGCTTCGGTGAAGTTCGAGCGGATCTCGTTGGTGAGCTTCTTGTAGGCGTGTGGTGTGCGCAGGAGCCACATCAGCAGACCAGACAGCAGAGAGGCTGTGGTCTCGGAGCCTGCAACGCTGCGCCAGGAGATCAGATTCAAGCCGGACAAAGTCGAGGCAAGGGGCCAGGCTTCTTACATGAATAGTGCGCTGTTGAGAATGATCTCGTTCTGACTGACGCCACCCTTTTCGTTCTGCCGCAGGATATAATATAGGAAGTCATTATGCTCGCGCGTAAGCCCCTCCTCAATACGCCTATACCTGTCAGAAACACATGGTATTGCGACTCGGATCTGAGTCTACTCACTGCAGACACTTTTCACGGCTCAATTCCAGGTGGCGAAATCTCTTTTCTCTGAGGTCACTGGGGATCAATTTCACCAACATTTGCTGCGGCCAGCTGTTTGTCTTGAACATGCGTCGCGTGGCCTGCTCGAACGCGCCGGCCTTGATGGTCTGCGTGATGAGGGACACCCAGGAGTGAAAGACACCCTCGCGGAGGCAGCCAAACGGCCGTCCGAATGCCATATCGCCAATAATGTCAAAGGTGGTGAAGTCTGCATGTATGTGAGCCTCACTATATCTATGCACTTATAGAACTTGTCGCCAACTTACTGAACCAGTCGCACATGTTGATATGCTTCCCGCTCGCCGCAAATGGTGTCAGCTTGGTGATGAGAAGGTCAACGTAACCGCGAATAATGCTCTCTTGCTCAAGCAAGGCCTTCTGGCTGAATGCATGGGCCAGAGTCCTCCTCTGCCGGCTATGGTTGTCATCGTCCGCCATGGTTAATGTTGTTGAGCCAGGGATGTCTTGGACAGAACCAACGTGGATGGGGTCTTTGTGAAACTGCGGATGGCCTTGTCGGTGGCCATAAATATCCTTCCATGCTTGAGGATCAATGAAGGCCAGCTCATTCGGCATCAGCCGCAGTACTGGTCCATACTTGAGGTGTAGCTGATGAACGTCGAAGGGCCATCTACCACGGAAAAGGCCCCAAATGCTGTATATCGGCGAAATCTTGGCCAAGAAAGGGCCAGGGAACCGAGCCAACGGGTGAAAATAAATGTTGTATATACATCTCCAAAAGGTGTAGACGAAGGTCTGTAGGCCTCAGCTTGAAAACATATACTCGCCAGGAGAACTTCGTCTTACCACAGTTGCAATGCCCAATGCTATGAAGCTTACGCTTTGAGCAGAGCTCTCAATGACCCCCATAGTGATTTTCGATGATGTCCTGGTAGAGTGCTCTCAGAGAGTACTACAGCTCGTACCACGCAGAGAACCTAAGTGGACCAAGCGACAACGCGAAGTAATGTCAACGTTTATACAGTGAAAAGATGGCATTGGGATACTGCGTGTGATCCAGACTGGCTTCTAAGTCTAGGCGGGTGTAAATGGCATGGGTTTAGCGGGAATGGTTATCCCCAGAGCTTGTCTCAAATTGGAAAAGGGAACAATAGCACTAATCAACATCGGTATAATAGTAGGTGTGCTGACTTGTCACAGGAACAGGTACTGGAGCGCCTACTCTTGACTTTTGGCAATAGCATAGGTTTTGGTTGTGTTCGTACCAAGCCACGGGCTTGCACTCGATCGTACGCACCAGTATCCACGATCAGTGTCCCTATCCATTATGATTGCGTGCCATTACACTAATTCACATCACCGACAGCCAGCCTCGGCAGACTGTCTTCGTTGATATCCATTGATAACAGGGGACAAGCTGTCATCCGTAGGCAAGCATGATCCTGTAGGGAAGGAGTTTGACGGACCGAGGTCAACACGGCAACGCCCGATCTTGTCCGCACTTTGTAAGATTTACGGATGGCCAGTGCACCATTACGCATTACTCAGATGCGCCATATTCAACTATCGGAACCCAAAAACCTGGCATGAGCCATGAACGTGGGGCGTAGGCTACAGAGTGCCGAATGCGGAACCTCTTTTCCGGGGTTAGCTTCGTCCGTCTAGCGGGCAGAGAAACTCCTCTCCACTATAACTCATGCATAGTATCGAGGCAAATCTGGTCAGTAGATCTAGTGGGAGTGGAACAGGGAAATGGGTGTTTCGAAGCTCTGTGCATATCACATGTCTCAAAATCCTTTGCTTCTGCAGGGACGTAGTGACCCATTACCGTCCATATTTGACTGCACTTGCGATAATATTTGCCTGGACTAATTACCACTCTACGAAAAATGATTGCTCACTTGCCCATTTGAAATTCCAGCGAAACGCGCGTTTGTGAAACTGTTTCAGACAGGAACGTTGTATGACGATGATGCCACACACTTGGGACATCCGGATTGAAGCCTTCGGGCATGCACATAGTTCATCCAATACGGTCTGCTTTCCCGAATTGCCCAACATATGATAAATCTTCTCATTGGAAGAAGGTTCATCCGATAAAAAGGCCATTCCAATACACAGCTCTTCAAGTTGTGTTGGTACGGATCTCGCAAAGACGATGTTCATAGACATCCCGCTGTGGTATCAAATATCTGACAAGCCCAGCACCAGAATTATACTATTAATAATGCTTTTAACCATTAGAGTACCAATTGAATACTGAAAAAGTGGCCATTGTTGCTAAATTCGATTGTATCCTTCTTGACATGTTGGATAACGCTTCAAATGTCGTCTGACATAGTCCTTTCTGGCCAATTCGCGTCCGCATATTTGGCATTTGGAGCGAATTGGTTTTATCTTGTGCCTTATTGCCCAGTCTTTGTGGTAACTCCAGTAATGTTTCTTCATTTCTTTACTTTCGGCGCTGCGGTAGGTACAACGCGGGTCAGCTCTACAGGTCTCAGGTTTCTCGTGAATCTTTTTGTGCTTGCTATTATTGACAATCAGCCTTGATGGGACTGTAGGGATCGACAATTCACCACTCACTTGTAATCTCGGCCCAGCTTGTGCCATTTCCCACAACACTGCTTGTAGCTTTGAGCCAATGATTGTGCTATATGGAGTCAGCGCTCTCCTGATGTTGGACTAGCAGAAGCTCATTGACTACCTTCAGGCTCATAAGTTGACTGCCACTCAAAGTATGTATTGGTGATATTGTAAGATGAGTCGTAATGAACTTGACATGGTTCCGCAACAGGTCCAGCCAACCCACTGGCGTGGGAATCAAGGCCAGAGCCATGTGATGAGTCGCCCGGCTAAGGTAGGAGACTGGAAGCAACGTCGTGTTCAGAAAATGTTTCGTGGCCTGTCAGTTGTTGACGGCACGAGCTTGGTGGATTGGTTAGTCCGAAACTTGCAGCTGGAATGGGTTCAGCCAATATCAGTTGAGGGTCGATACAGGCGTCAAAGTCTGATTGAGCTTGCGCGCCGCCCGCCGAATCCTGCTGGAGTACCAGGGTGGATCTTGTCGATCCAGATTCAGCAGGGTGGTCGAAGGCGAAGCCTATATATGGTTCGCTGAAGGGGAATTGCATCTGCGGATCGTAGTCAGTGGTATCTGATAGATCGGAATCGTCCATTACGTAGTTCAGGAACAATTTTTCACTGGGAAAACAGTAATTGTATGGTTGCCTTGCCTGATACGGAATGCAATTCACTCTGCACATTTGTGAAGGGTGAGGTAGAGAGTGAGACTGGAGAATTGAGCGGATTCTAACTCATTTATACCTGTCATCTTTCGGTGTGCAGAGGTAAGGCTATTCGACTGTTCATCATGACCACAGGCGGGCGTTCCTACACCGCAAGGCTCTGCCGCTTTTCTCATGTCCACAGCTTCTGCGGCCGGCGGGTCCTCTGCACGAATCACCAGTCCATTGCCTGGCTAGAATCCATACTCAAAGTCTAAATGCGCCACAATGTTACTGTTAATACGCTTCATTGGAAAGATTCGTCCATCACGAGCGCTTTGTAGGGCAATCATGCTCGATAGACTGCTGATTGGCGGAGCCCAACATCGCGTCCGGCCTCCTACAGCCCCCCGCAGATGTGCCATTGATGTAGGGGGCCAGCCGAACTAGTTCGACGAAATTCTCCAAGCTTCTTCTGGGTCGCACATCGTTGAAAGAGTTTGATAATGCCTTGATGGAACTTGATCTTTATATTGGCGGATTTTGTCAACCTAGACTGATGGTTGGACCATTTCATTGGGTTTCAACATGGCCACCGCGGACCTCCCAGCCAATACGGCGGAGATTGACGCTACAGGTAAGCATCATTCGTGAAGTAGTTGCAGGCTTATTTTGACACCAGAAACAGTTCCATTGAAATCGCGTATAATTCACAAGTTTTATGAGCCTCTTGTTCTTCGGAAGGCCCTTAGCCAGGCTTCTCAGAATAGAGCTCGACATGTTTCGTCAGAACCCATTGATATGGGCAACCTTCAGCAGTTGTCTTTCGCCTTGGTATACAAGATTGCTCACGTCTGCGATGATGTCAAAGGGGAATCAGGAGCTTCTGTGACATCTTTTGCAGTACTCCAAAGTCACGGCAATACTAGCACTGTACAATATTGGTTTGCTTCGAACCAGAGAACACATGAACAGCTAGAAGGCACGAAAACCTTCATCCGCGACCTGCTACGTCTATTTCAAACCACGAATAGGGAACCACTCGAGCTGGTGTCTATGCACCGCACGGCTCTCCGTCATGTTCTTCAATTCAATAAACCTCGGCTCAAGTTCTACTTGGAAACGCTTGGTATGCATTTGAGGCAATGTCTTGCTCAATCTTTGGATGGAGAGACTGGAAGAAGTACGACCTCCTCCTTTGAGCCTCCGGCCAATAAATGAAACTAATGATTCAAAGACCACACAATCTCAAGAGCATTGGAAGGGCTGCTACAGCCTCAAATCTTTCCTGATGCCTCAGAAGAATCAGAAGACCAGTGTGAGTAGAATATGTATCTTCCAACTGGTAATTTCGGCGAACCCTACTGATAATGCGCCCAGTTGTTAGGGGATGCGAAATTATGATCGATGAGCTTCTGAGGCTCCAAACGTCCCGAGCTGGTCTCTTGATCATTGATAGGTCAAAGGAGGGACGGATGCCGGGTCATACAAGCCAAGAATGCTGGTCTGAACTGCAGCATACGATCAGCCGCATAATTGCGTATCACTACTCTGTTCAGTGCATGATTCGGGCCAGAGAAGAATGGCCTGCACTTTTTGAAAACTTTGAGGTCCACTTCATACCGTCAAGCACGCCCATGGAGAGGTTCAAAAGGAACAAGAGCCTGAGTGCTGACGGCATTGTTGGGCGTATGACCCGCAAGGTCAAGGTCATCGAACAATTCAGACGCTATGTGGAGACTCTGCAAGGCTTTGACCTCGACCAGCGAATTGTCAGTGAGTATCAGAACCCATCATTCCGGCCAGTGGTCCACAGCGAAGTGCTGCTCCTGGATTGGCTCAAGAATTCCGGGCGGCTTACCCCTGAGCATTTCTTCAACGGCTGGATGTACATTGGTACGAGCAAACCTCCTTGCACGCTGTGCCAGTATTACTTCGAGGAGCACCAATCTGGTGTAGCCCATCGACCAAGTCACGGAAATCTTTACATCAATTGGCGTTTGCCTGACGTGCTTGTCTCTCAAGGTCCAGCAGCGGAAAATGACAGACAAGTTATGCTAGACAGAGTTCTGAACAGGATCCGCAAGGATACGTTCGATTTGGTGAAGAAGAAAGTTCCATTCACATACAAAGAGCATGATTCGAACACCTTCTCACCACCGCTCACTCATGGGACGTGGACATCGGACCAGAAGAGTACAAGGATATTAAATGATGCAGCATTGCAGATGGGACAACTTTCACTGTCGGATTGAATGCTTGAAGCCTGGGAAGCTATGTCCGGATCTATACATTCGATTATCTGCCCTAACGGGGAATGAGAATTTTAGCAGCTAGTGAGCAATATTCAATTTCTTTGAGTACAGACTAAAATGCATGGTATGACACATGTTGATCACCTGAGACCGTGTTTTGACTTTTGATAATATACTATTATATCACAATAAATACGCAATATGCAGTACTACTATGCTCTTGCCTTCAACACCCAGCCAGTTTTTGCAACTCTTGCAGCTACAGCCATAAAAGCGCCAAGAAGGATAGAAGAAGCAGAAAAGGCTTGCGCACCCAGGTAGCTCCCGGATTGCCTCTGGATCAATGCACCACAAAGAGCAGGACCAGTAACATTCGCCAAGCTTATGAAACCCAATATCATCCCGACCCGAGTCCCAGTCTTGCTTGGTTCTGGCGTCATAGTCGTACAGGTTGCGGGCAGTAAAGCCTGCAAAGATGCTGCAATCAGACCGTATATGACTGCGAACGCGTAAAGCCCAGATTCCGAACTGATTGCTGCCCAACAGTATACCAAAATGCTTGCTGAGAAACTTAATGGGATCACAATGTTGAGTAAACCAGTCCATCTATCAGCGATGAGTGTTGGTAGAATACGGCCAATGATACCAACTCCATTGAGGATCATGACCAAATTGATCGGCTCAGTGACACCAATTTGATCACGAGCAAATGTCCCCAAATAGAAGAAGGCGAAATACAGACCCCAGAAGTTGAAGAACATGCTGAATGTAAAGAAAACGAACGGCAGTTCCGTAAAGGCTGATGTATCGATCCAGGGGCCAGTTTTCCTGGGTGGGAGACGTGGTTTGAACAAAATCAGGCAAGGCACGTATGTTGCCAACATGATGAAACCCATGACTCTCATTGTCCACGGAAAACCAAAGTTATCGTGAAATATCAATCTGTTGATCAGAACCGGGTAGACAAGACCACCAACTGCCGCACCAGCAGCAGAAATACCCACAGCAGCAGCTCGGTATTTCTGGAAGTATTGAGACGTTACCGCCAAGGCTGGAGTGAAGGCCAACCCATTCCCGATGCCCAAGCACACGGCCTGCGACAATATTATTTGCCAGTAGACTGTGCTAAGAGAAGCCATGAAGATACCGAACACCTGGAGGAACACGCCCAGAGTGAAAGTGACTCTGAAATACCCGGCGTCGGCAAGACGTCCTGCGCCGACGCCAATAGAGAAGAGGAAAAACACCTGGACGCTACCTATCCAGGATATCGCAGACTCTGATTGGCCAAGTGCCTGCGTATAGTAGGTTTGGAACACCCCATAGCCGTTGGCGACGCCCCAGGTATTGAAGAAAACGATATGCATGAGCAGGACTTGCGTCCACGCGACGGCACCACCATCGGGCGGCCCATCAATTCCTTCGAGCGCACACTCCAAGTCTGTCTGACTTGACCGTAACGAGTCGCTCCCATCTAGCGATGTCCGGAGCATCGTGCTGGGCGCTCGCACCCGATCAGGGTCCAGATAGCGTGCGGCCCCTGAATCTGCGATGATGTGGTGGTAGGTGGGAGGGAATGCGACAGGAAAAATAGCAGCCACATATGGTGCCAAGACTAGTCATATATTGATATGCCGTTTGGTAGATGCATGGATCTGGTGTGTAAGAGTATCTAAATATTTCGTGGGCGTCCCTACTATAACACCGATTCTTGCTACCCGTCTTTGCCGCCTTTGCCTCTCTAGCCGCCCTTATCCGCTTTAGCCGCGATTGCCGCGATTGCCGCGATTGCCGCTCATCCCCGACACCCTTCACGTAATGGATAGTTTGTAATGATGATTCTCGCAGTCACAAACAACGGCAACCGGGAAGTTCCTTCAACTGCCATATGTGCTTGGCTGACTAAAGCGTAAGGCTGCCGCTCAGTTGGCTTGTGCAACCTAGACGCTATTTTCCTGCCGTAACCGGCAGCTACTCCCGACTCCCGAGCGACCGATTACTTCGACCAAGAAAGGGTATGACGATCTCCAATGCCCAGTTCTGAAGGCCGTAAGCGTTCAAGGCGTGCATGCGAGACATGCAGGGAGCTCAAGCGTAAATGTGACGGTGCTGAACCGTGTGGGACTTGTGTTCGGTTTGAATATGACTGCACCTACTCCAAGGCCACGTCCGGCCGCAGGAGCAGGAAGGTTACCGACGTTGCGACAGCCAGCTCTCCGGCAACACAGATCAGTCTTCCAAGCCCTCTTGTCGAAACAGGACAAGCGATACAGAACTCAAACAGTCGTATTCGCTCCTTGGAAGCGAATTCAGGGGCTGCTTTCCTAAGAAGGCTTGCCCTTAGGATCGATGCGAACAACGCGCCCCGGATGCATGCTTTTGCATGGAATTCGTTCCTTGGTAAGCGGACGGCTGGTTACACTCCAGTTTCTCGTTTAATCTGTGAAATCTTATCAGAAAGAGAAATGAAGAGTTTGGCGGATGTTTACTACGAGAAGCTTGACCCGGTCTACGGGTTCGTCGACCGTGGAGGTATCGATAAGCTCATCAGCAACAGATGGACATATAGTCAGACAGTGCGTCCGGAAGATGCGGTGCTATGCGGCATAGCAGCACTCGGCTATCTGTTCTCCCAGGTGCAGGCAGGGTCACTGGAGCTGGACCTTGCAGAATCAGCAAGATCTGTCCTGGAAAGATCAATGTTTGAGCCCCCAACTGCTACCAGCATTACGGCGTGGGTACTCCGCGTCGTATACCTGAGGCTCACTGAGACTCCTCATATTGTATGGATGGCCAGTTGTATGCTCATGCACATGATTGAAGCGGCGGGCCTGCAATATGAATGTGCTCAAGGGTCAATTCTCCACCCGTGTCCCCAGACGGTGAACCCAGAAATTCGGAAGCGGCTGGTTGCGGTTGCTCAACACCTCAACACTTGGGTGTCGTTCGATATGGGGCGTTCAAGGGTTACTCCTGGCAATGTAACGGATGGGACCTTGTCAGCACCTCTTGGCGACCGCACCGTGGAGATAGCGGAACTCCTACCATATTCCATCATTCTGGATCCCGAAAGGGCGTCCAACGTATCAGAGTTGGAATCTGCCCTAGCCTCAGTTTTGCAACGCGTGCACTCCAGCCCCCCTTCCATCCTTGCGCAGGTGAACCTGATGCTCTGCCTATGCCGACGCCTACAGTCAATGAACATTGCTTTCCAAGGCTCAACCCTGGATCAGGTGCTCTCACTAAGCTCCAGAGGAATTCAAGCAGCCCAAGACTTGCTGGAGGAGCGAACGCCGTGGCACCACATGGTGAATGTGCCTTTCCATGTCGTCTGTGTGTTGCTCGCTATTGATACACTCTCATCAACACCTCAGCTCAGACATGCAATGCACTGCCTGAACAGTGTTGCTGCGGTATACAAGACTGAAGCCACCCAAGAAGCTCTGAGAACCGCGTCTTTATTGATTTCGCTACATCAGAAGTGGAAAGAGAAATGCGCTGCAAATCTCAGTGATGTACTGAGAATGTGCCCGATCACATCGAACATTGAGACTCAGGACGGCTCGTCTCAGCTTCTGAACGATGCGAATTGGCTAGACGGCATATTAGGGGACTTATCAACTATTCAGCAGTTCGACCTCGACCGACTGCTAACACCCGCACCACCGTGGGAAACCGATGTTAATAGTGTGTAATCGAGATGATAATTCATCATGAACCTGTTGCAATGCACTGTACATGCCACCACAAAGCAGCCAGGAGACTCACAACCAAGTCACATTCAATACAAGCCTGACCTTCACCGTGCTACCCACGTTTCTCAGGGCATATCTTAGTGCCTTGAAGATCTCCTTTCCATTCGCCACTTCGGGCTCCATCCACCAAAGCCCACCACTACCAGATAGGTCAACCTCGTGTCCGTCTTCCCCGTAGCATACGTAGCGCTCCCACTTCCGTAAGATCTTGTCAGTATATGGGGTGAAGCCATACTCATCATAAGTCAAGGCATGACGGATGCTCGTAGTCCTCCAACTCGTGGGGCAACTGGCTCACGACAACGGTCACACGAATCACAATCTCCCCTAGAGATTTCATTTCGGGCAAGGAATCCAGCACGCCATTGACTGACAAATTCTTGCGGAACTGAATCCACGAACATCCGTCCAATGTAACTGGGAGTCTATTAACTCTGTCCATTGTCAGCTTTCCTTCCAGCATTATCGACAGGGATTGAAGGGAAACGGGGTCACAGTTCCTGAAGTTGAGCAGATCCGTAACCCAGTTCACCAAGATGTGTCATCATGCGGCCTTTCGAGCCGCAACGCTCTTCAAACCCTCGCGGCAACCCGTCATTTCTCTGTCCGTCAGGTACAACGGGATGGCATGAGCCCGGATGATGTCGAAACAGCTCTGCGCGACACGCCGAGCTATTGTATCACTATGCATGATGTAGAGCCGCTGAACCTGGTGCTGGTCGACGTATTTGCGCCATTTCTCTGGTAGGCGATAGGACGATGGCTGATCTTGATCTCATCTGGTAGCTCAGCGAAGTGGTGAAACAGGAGAATATCAGGCGCCATGACGAAGGTTGGATGGGCGGCTTGCAGTTCATGTATGATGCTGTTGACTGAACTTGATACTGCAGTTGCAGATATGATGCCCCAATCGAAGTAGAATTGTCTGCTATAGGTTTACCATGAGTGGCTTAGGCAAAAACCACGTGAACATGACCTTGAGGCGGCGATGGGCCAAGGAGTGCCTTGCGTACATCTTCGCCTTTGTTGATCCTGAGACCTGAAACGTATAAGTACCATGGAAGCTACTCATTCAATCTTGAAGGGGTCTCGTTCGTGGTCTTAGTTCGCCTGGCAAGGCACCAGTAACATGAGGTAGGGTACGAGGACGCCCGGATACAGAGTCTGCGAGGCTCATCTCGCGGCCCCATAAACAATTGCTACCTGTGTAGCCTTTCGGAGTACTCTTCCTACCTAGAGAATATCTTGTTGACAAACAAAACTTGGAAAGAGGCAGCCTCAGCTCTGCAGCTGCCATCAAACAGCTACGCCAAAGCAAGCTCCTACGCTGGTCTCGAGGCTGAGAGCTCTACACACCTGCATACACCGCATCGAAGGATACTGATACTGGTTGGCAAAGGGTATATCTATTGGGTGGAAGAACATAATTCTTGGTTGGCGCCAGACGGCAGGCTCCTTATTCACCATGGTCCACACCTAGCATCACTGCACATCTTGATCCAGATCACGTTGGCAAAAGACGGGATCCGAGTAAAAAATGCAACCGTTTTCTCATGCCAATACATGCAAAAAGCTCGATGACTTGATTCGCATTATGTACGACTTGCCGACGAGCCTCTCTTCCGAGGGAAAATCAGGTGACCCAAACCAAATGACTCCGAATGCAGCCGTCTCGAATACCGGACCGTGAACGTGTCGTGTCAAGTCTTTAAGATATCCGAGTCCATGTGTGTAAGACTAGGACTTGTGTTCGTGATCAACCATTTATTTCTCCTCGTCCTCACCCAGCATAGCATTGCGCTTGGCGTTGACTCTCTCCAGCTTGCGCTCACGGGCAGCCTTGGTCTTGGCGCGCTTGGCGTCCATCTCCTCCTTCAGGGCGGTCTCACGAGCCTTCTCGGCCTTGGCACGGTGGATCTGGAACGAGAAAGTTAGTCGGTGGTCAAGCGGGTGATCCGAAAAGGGTCAACGTACGTGCTCGACCAATGCGCGCTTGTGCTTGAAGGTGTTACCCTTGCTGGAGTGGTAGAGCTCGTGGTACAGGTGCTTGTCGATCTTGCCGCTGGCACGGTACTTGACGAGGAGGCGGCGGAGGACACGGAGGCGGCGCATCCAGAGGACCTGCTGGGGCATACGAGCGTCGGCAGTACCCTTGCGCTTACCGAAGCCACGGTGGCGACCGTCGCGGCGGGCGAGGTTGAGCTCACGGGCACGGGATCTCGAGTGCATGGTGACGGGCTTCTGGATGATCAAGCCATCCTTGACGAGCTTGCGGATGGTCTGGCGAGAGTTGGCGTTGGAGATCTCGGAGACCTCGTTGGGGTCGAGCCAGATCTTGTTCTTGCCGCAGCCGATGACCGAGGCGGCCAGGCGCTTCTGGGTTCGCAAGTTGACCCTGGAGAAGAGAGAAAATCATGTCAGCCTTAGGTTCCTGCCAGTGGTTCCACAAAAGTGTCACGACGAATATTGAGCCGTGTCTTGTCGAGATGGCGCGTCAGGAACAGACTCTGGGCGATGGTGAGGCGGTAGGCGATGGCAGTGATGGGATTGTGTCGTGGTGGTTGTCGAATATCGATGACGCCCGCCCTCCAACAGTGGGAAAAAAAAAATCTCGGGTGGCCCGGTCCATTGCGTCCATCCAACAGGTGATCAATTCGGGGTTGGGAGCTGGCCATCTCGACGGGCGCAGATTGAGGGCGGCAAAGAATCGTAGACATCGGCATCGGCATCAAGAGGATCATCACAGGGTGTGCAACTTACATCTTGAAGGTTGTTGTGCTGTTGAGATGGTCGGTTAGTACTATCGCTGGGCGAAGGGGAAGTCGAAGAGCAAAAATCGAGAGGGGTCTCGAAATTTGGTGAAGTCGATTTCGATGGAGAACCCGTGACTGGCCTCTGTTTGGGCGCTTTGGTGCTGGGGCCGACGGGGGAATTTGGCCCTGACGTCCACCAAACCACCAGCTGTGAGGGTTTTGTGGACTCTAGGCCCGATTAGGCGAGCTAACCCTTAGGCTGAGGGCTTGAGGGGGAGCACGGACTACAGGCAGGACTGCCTCGTCGGACCAGGAAAGCCCCACCTTCCTCTGACAGCTGCCACGGGTCGCCAGACACTCGAAATCCAGAGGCAGGTTGGCAGGTATCCGTACCGTACTGTACGTAAACATCCAATCCATCCAATCCCTTCAAAGCTGCAGCTGCAGTTGTAGTTGCATTTGCTGTCTGGGCCTGCCGGTGATAGTTGGTGCTTCCGGCAGGTGGTATTTGATACCTGATAGCTGGAATAGTCCGCGCTTACACCAGCGTCAACAGCATCATGGCCACGTTGATGAAGAGCAGCGAAATGACCTCGGTCGACATCCCGCGCTCCCTGTTGTAGCGAAAGATGAACCAAGCGCAGTGCAACTGGAAGGCGTTGATCCCACTCCACAGCCGTTCCGGTGGCTGCAGGGTATCTGTGGTCTGCAGAAGCTTAACCGTGAGCAGTACCAATCCTGTCCCCGAGAGAATTATGTACACAATTTTGGTAAACAGCCGCATTGTTGTTGCTTGCTTGCGGAGACGATTGGCGGTTGGGGACTGTTCCGGTGCATTGCAGAAGAAGATGTGATACCGGCCAAGGTTTGGGTCGTGTCGACATCGAGGTTGATGCAGAAGAGCTCCTACTTAACCCTGGCCTCTTTCACAGAGGGAAGGCATGCCCCTTCTGACATCGTTCTCCTGCCACTTTCCAGTTCGAAATCCCCTAGACCCCTCCAGCAAGTCCTCTACACTCAGCCGCGGCCCTGCCAAGGCAGCTATAACACAATCACAGGCACGAAGCAACCAATATGGATAGTGACATGTGTTCCAAGGCTGGCGTAATCTACATTCGATTTCTCCACGCCGTTCTATTACAGGCAGCGATACGCCATGCTAGATATATAATGCCGATGCTTCTATGCTCTACTCCATCTAAAACCTCACTTAGTCCCATATCCAACTGATAACCTTCCATGCGCTGTGGGCCTTCGGCTCAGGCTCATCCGGATACTGCTCTGCCTGCTCCAGTGCATCGATAAGAGGTATGCTGTCGAGCGACACGAGCTTGGTCTTCTTGACAAACTTCCAGATGAGATAGGCTCCGAGAACCAATGGGATATCCCTATAAGCACGGTCAGCATCATCGTTGGATTATAGACAACAGTTCAAGGTGTATAAGGGCGACATACAGATAGGACGAAATAAAGGTGGCCGTATCCCATTGTCCCTCGCAGAATGTCGTGAAGCCACCGGTCAGCAGAATGAGAATGCACATCGGGAGGGCAATAGCTGAGCTGTAGACTGTGAGGCACATGTGTTAGCATCACCTTGTCTCGCCTTCACCCCTGGGGGGCTGTTAAAACTTACTGGTCCACGAATTGTGCCACGGCAGTCTGCTAGGGTCGATCCCCTGCTTCCTGAGAGCCATCTTCAACCTCAAGTGGTTGAAAAGAATGGTAGACCAACTGATCAACACACCCGCAGCCGTCAGATCAACCAGCCACCAGAAGGCCGTGTAAGCGCCGTCGCTCAGACTCATGAAGCTCAGCAGCATGAAAAGCGAGAAGAGCCCCACACACACATATGGAGTGCCCCAGGAAGTCGTTCGCAGGAAGATCTTAGGTGCTTGGCCTTTCAGCGCAAGACCGTAGAGGACACGCGTGCCAGAAAGCAGACTCTGGTTGGACGCCGACCACGCAGACGTGATGACCACAGCGTTGACCACCGAGGCGATGGCAGGGATGCCAGCAGCCGAAGCAGCAAGCACAAAAGGACTCGTGGCCGCAGTGCCTGAGTCGTCGCCCAATCTCTCATCGTCACTTGCAACCAGCATACCCACGATCAGCACTGCCAGCATGTAGAAAATGACAATCCTCGCAAAGACACGCTTGCAAGCCTTCGGGATGGCACGTCTGGGGTTGCGAGCCTCGGCAGCCGCCATTGCCAAGGACTCAACACCGGCGAACGAAAATACAGCACCAGTCATGACGCTCCAGAATCCAAGGAAGCGACCCCAGTCCCCAGAAGCAATGGGGAGCAGCTCAACAAAAGGGCCCGGGTCGTGCCAGTACCTAAACCCAATCCGCTCCGTGCCCGGAATTCCACCCAGGTTGATCACCAATCCCAGGATGATCAAGAAGACCACAAGCAGGATCTTCAACATCGCGAACGTGAACTCGATCTCGCCAAACACTCGGATGAAGGCAAATCCCACGGCGCTAGTCAGGACGATGAATATCACGATCCACACGACAGGGGTGATATCGGTCCAGAACTGGAACAAGACGCAGATAGCCGTAATCTCGGCCGGGATACTCAGGATATTGCCGTACACCAGGTTCCAGCCGACGGCAAAGCCAAGCGCCGGGTCGACCAGGAACTCGGCGTGGCGCACGAACGAACCCGTCACGGGAAGAAGGGCTGCGACCTCACCCAGAGCAAACTGGACGGCGCAGACGACGAGGCCAATGACTGCATAGCCCAGCAGCGCACCGAGCGGGCCGGCGGTCTGGATCGCGCTGCCGAGACTGAGGAAGAGACCCGTGCCGATGGCGCCTGCGATACCCAGCATGCTCAGATGGCGCTGGGCGAGGCCGCGCTTAAGGTTTTGGGCCTCGGAGCGGGTGATGAGGTCGCCGTCCTGGGCGGCGTGGTGCGCGCCGCCGAGTCCCGCCGCTCCATAGGCATTCTCGGTGTCGTCGGCCGTGGCGCCGTAGTGACTGCTGACCGTCGCGCTCTGCTTGGGATCCATGAGGGGCTGCCGTTCTGAGGATGCCGCTGACTCACTCATACTGGGAGCAAAGAAGAGGAGCTTCCCGCGCCCCCTGGGGTAGACGTTTTCTTTATCAATTACGACGAGCTTGCGCGTACTAGCTTCCCGTGCGACATGGTTTCATGGTATCGCGAGCGGCTACTCCGGTCGGATCCGCCTGGTATGGGGTTATTGGATGAGGTGATCGTTATCGCCTTGCCTCCATGCCTTATCGCTACTGCCTGCCGCGATGTCGTGATCTGCAATTCGGAGGTTTAGTGGGGCCGCCGCACCGGCACTTATAAAAATTGTGCTACCCTCATCTCACCCGGCCTGCTTCTAACACGGCGAATGGCATTCACCCAACGCAAGATTACGTTCGAATTCACGCATTTCCACATGTTAGATAGACATAGGGTCCAGGTGCTGAGAATTCAAGCATTTTTCCGATCTCTTGACGTTCTGGAAAGCAAGCCACACGGCCCCGAGTCAGGATGGCACCGGCAACATACCTCAGCTGCGTTAGAGCTTTCCGGGATACAATTACGGCTTCCTCCACCAGGGGATAATGGCCGGGCCCAGATTTACGTAAACTCTGTGCGAAATCGCAAAACATCTGCGATACAGAGACATTGATAATTTGATATGAACTGCGGATACGAGGTTCTTTGTGGTCACGCGACCCTGGGCTTTCAAGTTTGATCTGGAATGGATTGCCAGACAATTATGTTCAGAAACGACGGAGCCGGGCCGCACACTCCACCAAGAGCTACTGGTTAAATAAATGCTAAACTACCCGCCGCCGGCATACTTACATAGTAAGAGAGGAAAACTATAACCAACACTTGATCCATAGTTGTGACCACCAGAACATGAAGCAATCTTCAGAGCAAACCGCCTCTTCAGTTGCATGCGCTTCCTCTGACCCTGTCAATTGTTATCACCAGGATGCTCGAGTCATGAACCATGTCGGTCCCCTTCTTGTGGAGATCCAACACGATGTTGCAACTGCAAACAATGTCGTGGCCTGTCTCGCAACGTTGTTAAGACTATGCACTCGTATCTTAGTTTTGCAGGCCAAGCTCAGATAGATCAGCCAACGTAGCAATTAATGTCGTCAAAGGTCAAAATACGATCTGCCACCCGATGCATTTCTTGACCGCGTCATGGCAGAGTTGTGCTGTCAAAATGCACATTCTTCTCACGAACACGTTCTTATACGGGCCTTGCGTTTCGGGGAACTCAGCTACGAGATGCGGAGAGAGATGGATTAACCTCAATCCTCGCCAGTCTATCCCATTATAGGTATCGTATCATGGGCAAGCTTTCGAAGCAGTGGCTGCTCCTCCATCTGTAAATTCTACAATATTGTGCGATATTCATAGGCAACATAAACAAGTTCAGAGCCAGTTTCCAGTCCGGTCAAAGGGGCAAAATAATTTAACGTGGAATATCTAGTGAAAAAGGGCCAACTACAAAAGACCACTAATACAGTTTACGGTTTGAAGGACTTCTTGTAGGACAATATTAGACCTACCTTGTCAAAGATGTATTTCATCACACCCGAGCAAGCATGGCCATCCTGATACTGTCTTCACAAGAAATTGCTTGGCCTTATCAATACCATATGGTCTCTTATAGACTGACTTGACCCGCAATGTTCCAAGACTATACGTCAGTAAGTGGAGAAACGCTTCTAGACACTGTTGGGCTCTGCCGATCGGAATCTGCACGACGAGAAAACTCGCAGAACATATACTGTTGCACCGTAGGTACTTCTGCAAGGGGACAATTGTCTACTGGCAAAGCATGACCACCCAGCGAGACTGTAGGAGCGACCAAGCGATATTCACAATCAGGATGGATGTTTTCATGTCCGTCACGTATTTGGGGTGTCTCTGACAATATGAAGGGGAGGCAGTTAGTCTACTGTATGTCGGAGCTAATTATGAAAATAATATGGGTTCAACTGCCGAATCACCAAGACAACAATAGTATTGTCCAAAAATAGGGCTACCCAGCAGCCTTGAGTGCACACATTGCTAGCTAGAATTGACCGACTGGCCAAGCCACTTTGACTTGGAGGAGCCGGCTTGTAGTCACAGCCCTACGGTACTTCGTAGTAGCCACGTCCTTGGGGTCTATAGTGCGGTTTGCGGATCACGGCCAATTACTCACACGAAAGCGGCGGTAAGGGTGCAAGTCTCCTTTGTTGGCCGAGTGGCCACTGCTTCTTCATACCATGCCGCTACCAACACTTCGGATGCGGCTCACCAGACCCGGGCGGTGGCGCGGCCAAGAAATGGGGGACTGCTTGGGCGTGGAGTAAGGTAAGCTGATGGCGCGTGGAGTAAGGTAAGCTGATGGCGCGTGGATGGCAACGGGCGCGGTGGTTGTTGGGATCGGGTTGCCTGATCAAGTGAGAAAACAAAACTTGCTCATATGCCCTCAGCCCAAAGAAGGATCGTCGAGACCGCGAACCAAGAGATCTTACGCACCACTACCATGCCACGCAGGCAAGGCAGGCGGTGCGCCCAGTCGCCGTTGACCAGGGGCCAGCCCACGCCGGGGGCTAGGTTGCTACGGGCTAGAGGGACGGCGGATCTAGGAGGGCCTGAGGGCCTAGGGGCACAGCGTGTCGGGATCTAGCCAACTGTAAATGCGACCCCTCCTTCCATGACAGGTAGGCGCTCCTGGGAAATGCGACGTGCCAATTGGACCCTGACCTCGTCAACTTACAGAAAAAGACTTGCATGATTATGGGGGAATAAGTCACTGGTCAGAGAGCTCTCTCCAGAGGCCTGACTGGCAGTCTTTTCGAGGTACGAGCAAGACATATCAGACGAGAAACGCCGCGTCGCTCGGGCACGTGGGCTGAACTGAGCTGAACTCTCACCTAGCGTTTCGTGCGATCAGACATAGAAAAACTCTCTGGGCCCGACTGCTGTCTGACCGACCCCCGGTCCCATGGTCCCACGGTCCCCAGAAGTGCCCTGTGTGTCTTCGAGGTACCGTACTTCAAGTTAAGTGGCCGCAACGTTTAGTTTCACCATGGCACAGCAGAGCCGACGATAGAGAGAGTACATACATCACTAGGGTCTGTCAGCTCACCTTCACCGGCCCGCATGCGGTCATCCTCGTTACCGGTCTGGTCCCTGGGTATCGCAGCGCTTAATGGGATCCGACTTGAAACTGGGTCTTTACCTACTTCATCTGATTTTCTGATCCCCCCTGCGTGTTGAAACAAGCCCGAGGATCTGCGCGAGGGAAGGCTCTAGGGGGATCTCATGAAAGCGGGTCGCCTTGTCTGTTCTCCAGATCCAACGGCACCGTGTCACTGCGACTCTGTGAGAGCCGAAACCTCTGCCTCAGCAACAATACGGAAATCTCGGGGCACAGAGAACACCAGTTCTTCTTCTCGAAGCATACGAGACTGGTGACCTTGATCGCATCTCACTCGCACCGGTCCAGGTGCAGGCTGTATCCTGTACTCCCACAATGCCGATCATCAACGGCAAAAAGATGGCCTGGTGCGTTGCTATCTCTTCTCACTGCCGACATCCCCACCCCCCGCGGGCATTTCCTCAACGCACGCATTTCTTCTCACGCTCACCCTCTCGCCTCCCTTAAGCTCACCCATGCTGATTTGTGCTGTCACTATAGCGAGCCATGCATTCGCGGCCACCGGTCGACGACATGCAACCATGCCCGGGAGCGCGTCATGGTGCCGGTCCGCAAGCCGGGCAGGCCGCTGAATGAATGCCCGCACCCGAAGGGCAGCAACTGCCACTGCAGGGACCTGACTGTCGCCATCCCCCGCAAGAGGAAATGTCCTTGTGGTGACACCAAGTCCTCGACCGCCCAGGGCTCGACGTCTGGCGTCCTCAAGGAAGGTTCCTCCCCGGGAAGCGCAACGCCGCCAGCCGATGACCAGATCAAGGTCGCCGAGCCCACGCAGTTAGCGCACCCGAACCCTTCAGCCTTCGTTCCGACGCCTCCTGCTACTTACTCATCATCGCCCAGTCTGAATGGTCACACCTCGGCGCAATGGAATGCCAACCCGAGCTGGGACTGGAATTTCGGGGCAGCAGGCGCGCCTACTGTTGGGCCATCATTCCAGGGTTTCAATGGCGCTCCGGCGCCGTTATCTCAACAACCAGGAGTTCTTGGTTCTGCTGTCGGAAAATCGGAGGTGGAGGTCAATGCAGCAACACCGCTCAACGAGCCCACGATACCGCCTCCGAAAGATGATGTTCCCGTACAGTCGAGCTGCTGCTCGACGAGGCGGTCCAGCACGACAGCACAGTTCGCATCAGCTTCGGGGGCTGTCTCTCCTGAGTCAAGCGCATCGTCCTACACCGATCACTCACGATCCAGCTCAAAATCAAGAAACATTCCAGCAATGCGGATGGATAGGTATGATGTCTTGCAACTCCGCCCCCTGATAGTACTCAACTCACCCTGTGTCCCAGGCCCACTTCACAGACGTCACCACGTGTAGCGGCCCTTCCCCAAATCTCACCTGTCCAAGCTGGTCAAGCTTCGTATCCGGTCATGCTGCAGAGCCCATTGGCACAGTTCACCATGCAGCCCATCACAGCTCACCCGCCGGCTTGTACCGGCTGTGGACATGATCAACCGCCCATCCTGATATATCTCCCGTATGGCCCACCCGCGCAACCCGTCAGTTATGTTGGTGCAGGTGGCCCCATGTTTGTCGTACCGCCCAATGGCGCGAGCGTACCGCCCACAAATTTCCCTAGGAACCCTCCGCCAACTGCCATCACGGTTCCGGTTGGTGGCTGTGCAAGCGATGGCGGCAATTTGGGAAGCATCCATGAGTGCCATTGTGGTCCGGGGTGCCAATGCATAGGCTGTATCGCACATCCATTCAACGATGCGACCAAGGAATATATCAGGTCCGCGCAAGATGCTTACGAGGATTTCGGTCAAGGTTATCCTGCGATTCCCGAGGTGGATAGCGCGTCAGTCCCTACTGCACAATCCATGGCCAACCTGGCGTTGAGCCCGGAGCAGACGTTAGGTCCTGAGGACTTCTTCTTCGTCGATTACCCCATGACTAGAGGAACATACGGAGGATGAAACACAAAAAGGCAGCGACATTGAGTTATTGATGACCAGCACAGTTGATACTGCTTGAAAGTCAGCCAGCATTGACGCGGGAGGGAAGAGTTATCACTCCATCATGCCTGATATCAGTCCCTCCCGGGATTGAACCTTTGGCCCAGATGCAATCAGACAGACTGATAAGCTTGATATACGGGGATTGGAGGCATCGAGCAGTCGTGACACTGAGCAGCCCCACAGCGCATACGAGTTACAGCATATTTACGACAGCCATGAATGACGTAGGACCGATCTATTACCGTTGCACCAGAGTGCACACGAGGACAGAGAGCATATCCCGCATTCCTGCTCGATCAGTCAATACAACATGGCAGCAATATTTAAGCTGGTCTGGCGTTACCACGAATCGAGGTTCATCGCGGATGGATCTACTGTATCACCGCGCCATTTCAGCGCGGTGCTGTAGAGGACGAGCTGAGGGTATGGAAAGGTACCAGAATGTATGTCGATATGACATTTAGGGAGTACAGCTAGAGACACAAGCGAGCGAGTTTACTTCGTGACTTTGTGCGAAATTCAGGTTTAATTAGGCATCGCTTGCATTTGGAGTTCTTATGAGTGATTAATATCGTCCCATTTAGTATACATAGTGCTCTTGTAAGCCAACTGCCAGCCGTGGAAATCAAAGATTCGCGGGAACCTGAAGTTCATTGTCCACCTATGTGTTACCCGCCGTAGTCCCATGTCATACCCTGAGGAACCAATACAGCGAGGTGTCTAGCCGCAGCACACCGTGGCCTCTTTGGTTGCACCTGTTGAAGCGCCTCTATTGTAGACTGGTTTAGCTAGTATTCACCGCCAAAAGGGTCTTCTACTTACCTTCCAAGGACTTCCCACTGGAAGACGAAGGCACCAAGGTATGCACCAATGAAGATGCAGATGATGAAGTAGCCGTTATAGTACATGGCAAGCCTGGTGATCCGCGTCAATACGACTGTGACATGTTCCTCAGTGACGGCTTGTCCATCCACTCACAGCATGATGAAGTACGCAACTGCAAACTGCACCGTGTGAAGCAACGCACGAACGGCCTGTTCGAGTATCGAAGGCCGGAAACCTCGGTCACCACTTGTAACACACGCTGGAACCCCTCTTTCGTCCGTGACACTCGATCCGGGGCTTGCCTTGGTCCCAGCCGTTGTTGTAGTCGTGGTCGTAGCTGCCGTCGGGGGCGAACTGGTTCCTGAGCTGGCGGGTCCCACAGATGCGATGTGCTTGCGCACGAGGTAGCCGTCGTATTCCTTCGTTGCCCGGCGCAGCATCTCCAGCGCCATGACCAGGAGGATCACGCCGATGCAGGACCCTGCGAACATGCCCGAGGACGTGATCTGCCAGCTTTTGGATATGAAGCACGCGTCGACCGTGTTCCAGTTCCAGAGCATCTGATGTGGTTGAAACGGGCAATGTTAGCAGCGTGCCACCAAGGGGGAGCATTGTGTCTGCTGGATGGCTGGCTGTACTCACGGAGATCTTGCAGGAGGCGCCGCCTCCCATGTCCATGCCCATATCCGTGGACATGGCGGATGTGGTTGCGCTGCTGGCGGCGGTCGCAGTACCGGTCATGCCCATCGACATGGTTGCCGTGCCCATGTCCATATCCATAGTCATTGATGACATGTCCATGTTCCGTTTGCAGGTCTATCGTGGTGTGGGAGAAACAGAGTTGCCTTCGATGTCTGTAGCTGGTTGTCTTTGCTGACCGTCACCGAACGTCCTTATTATCTATGGCAGGCGATGTGTGCAGGTCAGTGGAGGCCGGCGGCGATGGCCCAATAAGTTTCAACCGCCAAGGCTGCCGTTCGACGAAAAGGAAACATACGAGCACTAGAGCCGATTGGACTCCGGGCTTGCCAGAGGTCAGCAGCTAATTCCCGTGCACACCGAGGATTGCATGGCTGCGAGGCTTTCGGCCTGCGCGGGTTTGAGCACGATTCACGGCGGCATCAACAGACCGCCGGGCCCACCCCCGGTCACACAGCTTCCCGATCGGAAGACGGCTTGGCGAAGCATGGCCCAGAGAGTCCCGTTGAGGCAGTTCCTATATCACGTGCATGGTTGATAACATACGATGTAGGGTTTCGGTACTGTTGGTTCGCCACAATACAACCACACTGTTCATACATATCTTCGTCAGGTTGTAACTGTTGCCTGCCGGATCCTGCTCTCAGCTCCAACGACTCCAACCCTCTCAACTAATTAACGTGGATAGCAAGATCCTTGATGCACGCTCGTCCAAGAAACTCCAGAAAAGATGGCTTATCGCGTCGTGGTCCAGAGAATCAACCCACTGGGAGTGGAGCCAGAGGGTTCCTATCCCATTTCTGACATTTGTATGAGGATTTCATGGTGCATCAGAGCCAGATTGACGACCAGGGGAAGGATGAAAGGTCGACCCAGCTGAGTAAATCCAAGTCACTTACGGAGAATTGTCACTTCTGGTGACATCGTCGCCAAATCCTGTTATGTTTTATGCTCTCGGCCTGCTCGTCTCAATGCTTGCGCTCTCCACCCCAGTTGGATTTTCCTCTGCGACTCTCGTCGCCAACAGCGCTGACTCAGGCATGATTACTCAGTTAATATGCTACTTCTATTCTGGGTAGTCAATATGAGCTACTTCATCGAATATTATCTTGCCGTACGACCTGTGGTTGAATTATACGACGACAATGCGTGGCATGCTTTCGGTTTCGTAGACCAGTCTGAGCCTGTGCGTATAGTTCCGAGATATTCATCGCATAGGTAGTTTATGCGACTAGTCAATATAACTATACGAAGGCTGAGACTGCACATACTAAAATCGAGCTAGTATAGAAATGTCCCCAATCTGATATTGTGTCGTACCCCTGGGTAAAGGCTAACTCCACCACAATCACACTATTTGATGCTTGATGCAGGTCTCAACCCGAGAGGCAGAGCTAAATCTCCCCTTGGTATATGGATCCATCGCAAACCTGCTCAGGTTTCATGGGGAGCGGTGCATAACTCTTCCTTCCAGGATTGCGCTCCACAAACTTAGGCTTACATACCTAAGACCACACTGGAACCTATTCGGCCAGCTTCTGCTTGAACCAATAGTTCATTCGCTTCAGCCTTCCGCACTTCTATTCCTGTGACCAGGTTAGCCCGCGACAGCTGGAAGTGTCATAGGCCTAGCGTCAAAACATGCTCATATACCCTCGCGCCCCTGAAGTTCGTCCAACTTCATCCCTTGGTATCCACTTTTGAACTGTCTAGTTACTAGGAAAAGTGTCACCATACACAGAAGCCAATTGGGAATTCTGGAAGAGGCGTTATGTTTCCCGAGAGTGTTGTGCCTAAAAGTGGTACAAGTCTTTGCTCACCTGGCTCAATAATTGCATTCATCCCGTGCATATGGGGAGTGAATTGAGCATGTAGATCAATGCTACGCCATACATCATCCGGTGTGAACTTCCGGATTCATTGTTGTTGAGTTCAAAACAACCCGCGGCCCCGGTTGAGTCTATAGCTGTGCCAATGCATAAGCCGCCGGCGTAGGTGAAGCCAACCTTCCATTATCCAAAGTAGGCAAAACGCTCTATCTGCTTGCAACAATGGTCGACGCTATCAAGCCACTTCGCCTCGGCTCTATGGTATTAGAGATCATTATCACTTTCACTACACTTGTATTACTCTGCTGTACATATCCGGGCGGGATCAGAACGATCCTATGGGAGGCGGGCGGAGAGAACGGATGGAACTCTAACCCACGCCTACGCATCTATGACTATGCAAATCATAGAGATCCGCCGCCCATACCGCTAATATGGAGCCAGAGGTACGAAGTCTAGACCGAAGCCCGTGAACTACTCTCCGAGAATAAGTTTAGACAGAACTAAAGTGTTTCTTCAGTCTCACTACATCGAACCTAGCCATATCCTTGCTAGCAGCGGCTATTTGTCTTATACGGATTGCATTGCTGTTTTTTGACTTCGGAAGCTTGACTCTGCATGCTGTCTACGATACGATTCTGTCGGTGCTTTGGATCTACAGTGTCTCAGGGCAATCATCCTCCGATTTCACCGACCCGAAACACCCGAGTACGAGACCGTGGTATCTGGAGCGAGAGTGCAGCGAAGTAGACGACAAGTATATCAGCGCATGTGTCTTAGCCAAGATATCATTTGGTTTCTCCGTGGTGTCGATGTGAGTTTTGAACAATTCCATTTCATGCTTCGGCGCAGGGCCTTTCCGGTTAACAACTTTCGTGAAAGGGTTTTCTTTGTCGGCCGCTCAGCCTACTATTATTTTGGACTCGCATACTGGTGCGGTGAGCGCAGACTCATTGACCAAGACCCTGAAAAGCTTTATACTTATCTAAGAGAGTATTTTGAGGAAGATCATATTGGGTATAAACGTATCGGAGGCTGTTCCGAAACTTGGGTCGGTATTGAGGACAGATGTACCAAGGCAGACACAATGGATGCATAGGGTGAGCACTATGGAGAAGAAATACGCCGCAGAACGCTTTTGTAGAATATTCATAGACTCTTCATTTACTGAATCTCTATCTCACTACTTCAATCATGGGCCAGAAGACTTGAGTCCATAGTCTCCATCACCTTCTGAGCGGTTCTACCCGAGATTCCAAGCCGCAGCGCTTCTTTCCCATTCTGACTCCTATACCTAGTGCTCTCTTGTTGTATAACCGAATACCAACTAGACCAGAGCGCCTTGTATTGATCATCGTAGTGGTAGATCTTATCGTGCGCGCATGTAAGCCATCGAGTTGCGGCAAGAAATGTGTCACTATTTCTGACGGGGGTTGGTCCGAAGTAAGCCTCGATAGCCGTACTTGCGGGCACGAGGGTCGTGAGAAGTTTCTTGTTATACAGTCGTACTGCAAAATCGTGGAGATTCGCAGTCATCAGCACGTCCTGCTGAACTTCTGGGCTTCCCAAGTCTTCCTGTTTCAGACTGGGGTAAGCTTCTCGATCTAAGATTAGTCAGATGATTGTTAGATTTTAAGCTAGCTTTACTTCGCAGCACGCACCCAAGAAGACGCCTTCTACCTCCCGATCCAAATGCTCAATATCTATAACCCGTGCCTTGTGTACCATGTATTGCACGAGATCCAAGATCTTCTTCATCTTCTCATCAACCGTGGTTTTTTCGTCGTCCTCACAGAGCATGACGAGCTCAACAAGCATATACCTTAATACTGCGCTGTAGTACAGCTGGACACGGTCTACCTAAGTCAGCCTTGTCTAACGCATCAATTGCTAGATATCCATGCCTTCTATTACACTAGGTGGATGCGTTGCAGAGTTCTCACGGACGGCGTCGTAGCATGAGTCAACCGAGAGAACTACCCAATCATATAGATCGGCGATCAAATTCTCAAAATCATCTTTCTCTTCAGGTGTCAAGCTGCGTGCGGACCAATCTGTCGTCCAGTGAGCATTTGTCAGGTCCTTCTCCTCGGCAGCGATTGAATGGTGGCCCATATTTTCGCAAGCGGACAGATCTGACACTACACACTTGCAAGATAGACTCTGCCTTAGAATATCAACTGCCTGGCTTGCACGATAGATTGATTAGGCATCGAGGGGTTATGTTGCATGTTTCCTTCTTTTAGGGCTGTGCGGCATTCGGCGCATCACGTGAGGAAGCGGACTACAACCATGTCTCATTCTTCTTCTTTTGTCGCCTAAAATTGCAGTGCAATGCATGGTCAATTCATCAGCCACTAGCACGATTTGCTGAACGCTTTCTGGTAGGGAAGGAATGAATTACGTTGCCAGGATCATATTGAGCCAGCATAAATAGAATATCTGAAGATGACCCAGAATCCTCGAGTGGCGCTCATTTCTTCATAGATATTAAAGCCGAATAGCATCATATATAATAAATCCTCCCACTAACACACAATCGTCAACAGTGCTTGTACCTTGAGTAGGAGTGCCCATGCCATGTTATACACTCATTTGCTCTGTGCTGCTGCCCAAGAAGCGTCCCAGTCCGGTACTTGTTGTTGTTGTCCATACTCTCTACCCGATGGTAACCCAAGAGCTACAAGCTCATGAGTTTGATGATCTCTGATGTACTCCTGTGTCCACTCCGAAACTTGGTGGCCTGACTGTTGCTTGCTGCTCTTCTTCTTCGAGGAAGACGAGGTTTTGTTCTTTTTCTTACTTCCGCTACCTTGACTCAGTAAATCTGACGCTGGTTGCAATAGTAATAACTTCTTACCTGTCTTTCCCCATCATTTAAAGATGACGATAAGTAGGCAGATACTGGAGAAGTCTTGAGGAGTCAATATGTGGAATGGAGCTCGTCGTACGGTAGAAACGGAGTGTTGAGTGTCTTGGACATCTATTGATGCAAACGTAAACAGCATTTATATATTGAGAAGACTTGAGAATGGTAGACATTATATCGTATTGTCTGCAAATTCGTTTTAAAGTGGTGAAGAAGGGATTTGTCCCTTTCGCACTTTGCCAAGTAATAGTGCTTCTACTAAGATGAACCCTTGCCAGAGACTATACTTGCCTGAAAAGGAGGCGGTGGATTCCAGACGGTACTCTCTTCATGATAGATTGGCTCGACAGATTCCGAGACATCAAAAGCTCTTCCTTATTTGGTTAGCTCCACCACCCTTCCAGGTAATAGCCTTGCGGCTCTTTCGCACCGGCGATTCCCTTCTCAATCGTTTGTGACCCTGCTCAAAAGTACATCAGGTGTTGTAGTTTCAAGTAAGCAAACCCTTACGCACGTGTAAGGCAACCACGAAGGGTCCGACCCTTTCTGTTTCCAGGGTCTTCGACCTGAACAGCCTGCGCTATTCCTCGACAGGTAGAATACGATGTTCTTGGAACGGGAGCCATGATTTCAGGGTCATCTCTCACTTATTCCTCATGATGGTTCTATACCAGTAGACATATGCTTTCGGAGATTACGTGAAAGGCTAGGTTCTACATCTATGTTGAGTATTGGTATCCAGATAGTTCTTGAGAACTTTTGAAGGAAAGGTTGCCGTCCCGGATATCGTAATCCTAAAGAGAAAACATCTCACTCTATACCGAAGAAGCCTTCTATCTTTAGGTACTTTCAGAAGGTGATATTATAACGATGTCAAAGAGACCGATAATTTATTTATCTGGAGAAAATATATCATGCTCAGGTTGAAGAACTCATCATTCGTTGCTATCTTGAAGATGAAACCGTTCCACCAACAACCTTGAAAGTGAATCATTATGAGATAATGAAATATATGAAGACCGAGTTCATGAAGATAGAGATAATGTCACTATTGACATAAGAGCCACCTCCTCAAAGTCAAACTAAGCCGAGTAGGTAGCAAGAGAGACTTGCTCGTAGCCTTCAGCCGGACGCAATACTCTCTTCCGCTGGAAGTTTTGATTGATCGTCCCACTGCTTCCCGGTCGCTTCCGGCCCAAACCTTGGTGTATTCTTTTTAAGTGTTGGGTCATATTATCCTGACGGGTAAACTCTCTATGGCACTGAGGGCACTTGATCTTGCTCCCAGCATGAATCTTCTTGTGTTTACTCATGTATGAACGACGATTCTCTGCTTTGCCTTTGGGTTTGTAACCACATTCCGAACAGCAAAAGTCATCATCGCTCTCTATCATGTCCTCGTTCTGGTCTGCTGAACTTCTCGACGAGTAGAGTGTCTGGGGAGAGGACGTTTGACTAGAAGGAAATAGTTGAAACGACTCCATGGCAGCTGTGGAATAATCTTCTGTGGCAGTATATTGGGGTTGAAATCCCGGAATTTGGGTCATCGAAATGACTTCATCGTGCTCAACTGGGAGTTTGAAATCCGGGCCCCATGTGAAAGCTCCGATATCAGGGATTTCGTTTCTCTGGAAGTCAGTCTGTACAGTAAGAGCTACCGACCTTCTGCGATCAATTTTCGTTTGGGATCTCTTTTCAAGATTCTGAATGCGAGTGTGCGCGCCAGTGGAATTGAGCGGAATGATGTCGCGGTAACGATTGGTCAGGGGACTTTGTGCGCTCTTTGGTGCTAGGCTCATAGTTTGCTGGCTCTCAATCCAGCGCCCACTTATATCGTTTGTGGCGCTACGTGCCCACGGTTTGCGACGCAGAACAGATGGCACGATGTGTATCTTACTTCCTGTATTGCTTGTTGAGGACTCTATTGAAGATGTAGGTGAAACCTTGCCGGAGCTGCTTGCCCCTGGACCAACTGACGGCGGGGAGATACCTCCATGATTCCAGTCGTATGAGATTGGTTGAACCGTAGGTGTTGGAGGTGTATTGCTTGATGCAGAAGAACTGGGAGGGAAACGAGTATGTTTGTAGATAATTTCCAACGGTGTCGAGGCAGTGTCGCCCAACTCGACTCGGGGGCTCGTGTCCATCAACTCCGCCGTCAAGCAACCTGGATGGAGTTCAGACGTACAGAGCGAGCCGGGGAGCATAGTATTGATATTGTCTGGCTCTGGTGTAGTTGACGGTCTGACGGCCGTTGGGGAGTGGTCGTCAAGCATTCTCCACTCGTGTCGGTTGTAAGGCGTGTCATCACACCACAACTGTTGCGGGTGGGTTGGTTCTTCCTGAAGAGGGTGGTGGCAGTTGGGGCATTCGATTGGCTTTGGCTTGACCAGCCTCATGAATTCTGCAGATGCACGGATACTCTTCTTGATGCTGTTTGACCTCGTTCTGTCCCAGGAACACTTTTTCTCCGAATGCGTTCTGTATTTGGTTTCTTTGCTACAGCAGGGGCATTGGAATTTGCCAGTTGCCTGGTATGGACAATGCTTTAGATGCATAAGCATGCGTCTGGCGTTATGAAGTCCAATATCGGAATTGGCAAAAACCAGTGGGCAATCCGTCATTGGGCAGCGAACGAAAGCCAAGCTCTCGTAGTCTGTCTCAAGCATGTAGTGCTCGAGAAATTTAGCGTAGAGACGACTAGCGAAGCACGAGTCCACAATTCCAGAAAGAAATCTGTGAGATTAGCCAGGGCTCATTCATCATTCCCCGAAGAAGGACCTACTGGCAAGACTTGCTGGGGCTTCCACGTTTCTGTTCATCGTTGTGTCCAGCATGCATTGGCCGAGGCAATATATAAGACTCTCTGCAGTAAGTATTGTCGAGGTCTGGGACGAGAATCGTCTCACTGAGTCTCAAATCTGCGCCAGAAGCACCGCGAAGTGAGCTGTCAAGCTGGTGGAGCGAGAAAAACGAATGCCCAGCACTGTCACTGCCAACGTGCCTTCTCGCCGAAGGAAGAGAAGGCTCTAGCTGTGAGAAGCTCTGCGCTCCGTCAGCATTTCCGCTGTAATTACTTGCATCGCTCCAAGCGTGGACTTGAGAATGAGTTGCGGTAGGACTAGAGCTGAAACTATCCATCTTGAAAAAAGGTGTGTTTTCGAGAGCAAAAAGAAGCACAGCCTGGTCTCAAATTGGCTACAGCATTCCTGGCAGTTTCCAAATATAAAACCGAGTTGCATACATCATGGAATTTTCAAATTCCATTGCCATCTTCTGCATTGACGTTGTATAGGTCGCTTGTCACCCTGAATCGCCCTGCAGGTAAGCAGGGTGAGCAGGGTGATAGGGTCGACAGGGCCACACCGAAAGTCTGCGGTCGCAGGCCATTGTGCGCGGAGTAATTTTAAAGGGCCTCGATCTTTCTTTTTCAACTGATAGACCACCGAATGTACGAACTATCTGCAGGGAGGGGTATGTCGTGGTCGCGATGGTTGCCTCGTTCACCCACATGATGCTCGAACCATACTTGTCTTGCGTTGGCTCTCATCAGTCGGGCAACATCGATTACTTCGGCAAATCGATAGATGGTCAACCCTGCATAGATCAATTATTGCCCCTCAGTATCCCAGGAGTAGAAGCTCGATTCAATTCGCTGTTTCCCGAGGTCGGAGTGAAGTAGGGAACGATGTCCTGTTGAATATTAGGATTGCCCTGCAAGGCGGGATATTGAAGGCAGAGGGGAGAAAAGGGAGCGCGCCCCATAAAGACATACTGTGGCTAGGTCATGTAGTCAGTGGCCATCTGTTCGAATAGAAGTACGAGTTATCACATACCTGGAAATGCAACGAGAGTAAAGGGACGAACTCCGGGCAGGCCGGCCACAGATATATAGAATGCCACTCGCCCCCATCTCAGCTCGGGCTTGTTCTCCAAGTACACACAGCCATAGTAATATTAGAAGCCCATCACGTTATCATCTGGGGGCCGTTGACCAGCATAATATGAGGGTCATGGATGGGGCGGTAATTGGGGGCCCAGTAACGGTCTGCTCGTCGCTTCCATGGCTTGAATTCGCTGTTTGTAGTCCTAAACCATAGAAATCCATCGCTCTGCATTAATTACAAGGCTGTATGGGCCATGGATTGCTTTTGTCTCCTCGCCAGGCTCAAAGCACACAACGCCCATCGGCACAATGGGTGACAGCACATACTTTGTGGCCACAAGCGCACACCACACCGACTTAGATCCTAGTCAGAGGACCAAGCCCGAGGCGGACTAATGCATGGATTCTGTCAAGATGTGGCCTCAAGCCTGCAGACAATGTCATCATCGCCGGGGCCAAACTCCGAAACAACTTCCAAAAGCCTTCTTGAGCATCGACTCCGCATGACGATTGTCAACCCGTTTCTGTATTGAGTGTCTTCCATTGGGTCTTGACGCATGCAGCCCCCGCTTTGAGTATTGTTGTGGCTTTTCTACGGGCTCGCAGTCCCGCTTGTGAATATTCCACGCCAATCGTTTACCATTCCCAGCCACCTGCAAACCGGTGTAACTCTATAGAGCCTGTCTTTGGGGAGCCGAATCATTCGCTTAGCAGCACCACCATTCCGACGTATCCATTCCGGCATTTTTATGAAACATTCTGGTCAGCGAGGACACAGCTCCTCGAGGGTCATCATTGATGGCGTTGGGCTTAATCAGTAATGAGTTTCCTGTTTCTGTCTGGAATAGCTAAGTGGAAATGGAATGCTCAGGTTTGAAAACAAAAGAGACAGGTAAGGGTGAAAACCACACTACTGCAATCAGCGATTGGCTTTGTCATACCCGTACACGAGAAAACTATCCCCCGACCCCAACGAAGTCAACTGACAGCACGGGATACGGTAACTCCTCGATAGGTCCCAAAATCAGACAAAACAAAGCAAAACAAAATTAGAAGTCTGTTGAAACGAATGGCCACGCAGACTGGCAACCGACCCAAGGAAACTGCGACCCAATACCAGCTGGTGCATAAGACGGCTGAGGCTTTCAGCTGTACTTCACTGCAGGCCTTTCTCTGGATTTTTCTTCATTCATTTCTGCTCTTCTAGAAGTGGTATTCCAAGCTTGAGATCAGACTTGAGCTGATCGAAAGTATACAGGATTGCACTTCTTTCTTGCCGATATGTCCATTCAAGCTGATCGGGAGATTCTAGCTCCTCAAAAAACCGGTCTCTAGTATCCTTCATTGCGACTGCTTGAGTTTTGGCGCTCTTCCTGGTCTGGTGAATTTTAAGGAGTGCTTTCTTGCCACTATCAATCATCCGTTCACGCCCCACCGGGCCCAGCAGGTGTAACGGCCGGCCACCCTCGTACGCCTTGCCTTGCTGAATTATTTTATCTTCAAGAAAATCCCAATCATCCTCTTTGATCAACTTCTTACTGACCAAACGACCACACGTGAGTCTGACCCATTCGCAGGCATGCCAATAACCTACATCGGTAGCCCGTGACTCTATGAATTCCCTTATCGCGCTCTCTGCTGGAAAGTCATCCGTGAAATGCTTGTCCATATATAATTGGCGCAACACGACGTTTAAACTATTGAATCGCTTTTGAACAAGTGTAGAATCGTGTGCCGTGTCGGTAAGGAAGGGATAAAAGCCTATATGCGTTGGGTTAATGACGCTGGCTCCTGCATGGGCCGGTGCTTTACGAACCTGTGTGTCTGCAGAGTACAACTAAAAGCCTTCGTATTTCCGCATCAGAAGAAGCAGTGTCAGGCTTGGGTCTTGTCGTTTTTTGCCACTCTACCTGAGATATTGGTTTGGCTCCCAAATTTTCTTTCAACCATACAAATAGCGATATCACTCTTGCTGCCTTACTTGATCCGTCGGAATCGATAATCTCGTTTCCAGTATGAGACTTCACATCGCATTCTTTGGAATGTACAGCCAAAAGGTACCACGATAGTGCGCAGCGAAAGAGATGATTTCTTCTTAAAGAAGAGCCACGAGTAGAACCTTCGATAATTTTATACAGTCGCCCGAAGCTTGAGATATCCTCTCCGTCTCCAAATCTCTCATGCGTACCAGAAACGTGTCTGTTCATCCAGAAAATGGCGCGGACAAGCGAGTCCCGGTCATCTGCGCTCAGGCCACTGATGCTTCTGCAGTACTCCTCTGCACTGGCGTTTTCCGGGTTAGTCGGGATGATAAAGGTTGAGAAGTCGATTTTGTCAATTGCTGTATCGGACTCCTGAGTACCTGAGGATTGGCCCTCAGGAGTAGCCTGAACGTGCGGGTCTTTGTCTGTAGGCATGACGAGCTCTTACAGCTTTTCTTCAATCTTGGATTTAATACTGGGCATTCTGGGTTTCTTTATAACTGCGAGTCTTTAGATCAACAAGCCAGATGCGGCACCAGACATACGGTATTTCGCGAGGTCACCTTTGGCCATTGTAGGACCAACTAACGCATGAGGACAGAAAATGCAGGCTTGTGACGGACGACTCAGCGGTCATAAGAGATGAGTTGCATTCTTGCCCAAGTGTTTGCTTTGATTGCCGCAGGTCACGGCTACACCACTCCGCCTCTGAGGCGAACATTGAAATAAAAAGGATTCTGTTGGTTCCCTGGTCGAGGAACAAGATAGTCATGCTCCACGGGTGGGGGCAAGGAACGTTTCACATGAAGCCAGTATGTATCCAGACTTATATGTTGTATACAAAACCAGTTGATAGCACGAGAAGATTGAATGTCATTATTTTGATGTCAGGACTACGCTGCTCAAATGAGGGTGCCGGGCACCATCCTTGTCTCAATTGTGATGGACATTGACGAAGAGTTAGCTTGCCTGTACCATGAGAGGGCGGGGAGAGTTCAGCATGTGAGCAGGAAGATATTGGGATGTTTGTGAACGAGAAATAAAGCATCCGTTTGCGGGCTATAGCTGCAATAGCCTTGAGTTACATCACCAGGAATCCCCTGCCAGGAACGAGTCTCGTGCTGGACCCAGCACGCAAGCGTCAATTGTGATAGCAACGCGATGCCACTAACGAGTGGGAGTTGACTTGGTCTTGGGTCAAGCCAGCGCACACGCGACCGCATTCGGAGGGCAAATCGTTTGGGCGGCATCCTACACCGTGCTCGCATTCCAATTACCAAGTGTAACCACCACTGTTGGTCAGAACACCGTGACAGCAATGGGATATGGTGCAAGGCTACAACAAGATCGACGAAGTTGTCCCTCGCAACAGAGTACTCATCTTTGTCGAAGGCATGACCTTCCACAAACACAACACATCATCTACCGGGCCACAGCACGATGTCTGCCTAGATCGCTGTTATAGGCAGTGCGCGCCAATACATCTTCACCGGCAATAGATGTGAGGAAATATGCAGTGTACACTTAGATGGATATAGCGCGAAAGTCGATGCGTTGCCAATCGAGCTCCATCAATATGTCAGGCACACATAAATCATCTGGGCCGACTGGTAAAGGACAAGACGTCCTCGGCCGTTACTAAGAAGGTCCGACTCCCATTGCCAAAGCATACAACGGTTTACTATAGGAGCAGTGAGCAGGGACCAATGGAGAATAACAAGGTGGCCCAGGAACGGTTCGGGGTCTGGTATGGCAGAGGGGATCAACGCAGGGACGTCCAGGTAGGGCCAACGGGAATCAAGTTACGGAGAATAGATAGCAACAAGATCAACTTTGGATTGGATCAGATGGTCTCAAATTGTCCCTCTAAGGTGGTGAGGTGCCGCCCGGGACATGTCAGCATGCTCCCGCCGAAGCGGAAAACCAATGTGCTGGAGGGTAGAGCGGCTCGTCACGTCCAATTTAGTTGATACAGAAGAAAGGGAGGGAAAAAGGATTTCGTGAAATCGGGCGCGAGCCTTTTGAGGTCGGTGGGCCGTGGGCCGTTGGTCGGGGCGTATCTTATCGCCACGTGACCGAGGAGCGGCTCCATCCTCCGAGAGCCCAGCGCCCCCAACGCCCTGGACAAATGCCCTGGAGTCTTGAAGTCTTGAAGTCGCGCCTGGGCCCCGCGGGCTCCCATTCCAGCTCCAATCAGCTGTCAGACTGCCGTTCGGGCGGTCGGGCTCCTCGGCCGATCGATAGCAGCAGCCTCGCGGGACAGGGGGCCCGCGCACTGTGAGTCTGGCAGTCACAGCAGGCCACGCCCTCTGTAAGGGTCACTAAACTGCCTTGGGGCATTGTTCCCTAGTGGGCAGTTCAGCGGGGCCTCTTGGGGCCTGGCAGCGTTGCCGACTGGCGACTACGGCTCACTCCCGCACTCTCCCACACAAGGCGACGAGCGACGAGCGACTCCATCGCACGACTCAAGCCGACCTCGCTATCCCATTAGCAATTGATTTGCTTGTGTTTTTCTGATCGATCCCGCGACCCCGGACGCCGCAGCATGGAATTTCAGATAAGACTGTACGCTAGCCCGTGATCCCATCCCATATACATAAAAGCCTACTTCCTCCCCCTGCGCTGGCGCCCCGTGTGACTGCGAGTGAGAACGCGCCGACCCGAGCTGACTCCCAAGCTTCCTCTGCAGATAGCCATGTCTCTTGCCGCTTTCCGAGGCACCTCGCGTGCTCTCCGCACCCTGCCGAGATGGGCTGTGGCGACGGCGGCGACGACCTCGATCGTCCGCTTCCCGGGCCTCGCTCAGGCCCGGCCCCAGTCGTCGGCCTCGGCCTCGTCCGCCGCCTCTCTCGACGGGCAGCAAAGTGTACGACATGAATCTACTTCTGCCTCTGCTGACTCCGGAGCTCCTGCTCGTGGTCTTGGTGCTGATGCTGATGCTGGTCAAAAGTTGCTGTCTTCCCACCTGCGCGAGGCCGACCCGGCCGTCTTCGACATCATCGAGAAGGAGAAGAAGCGCCAAAAGCACTCCATCAACCTCATCCCCTCCGAGAACTTTACCTCGCAAGCCGTCCTCGATGCGCTAGGCAGTGTTATGCAGAGTGGGCAATCCCTTCCTTCGACGGCGTCAACAAAAGCTATACAATGCTAATCTAGCCGGACAGACAAGTACTCGGAAGGATACCCAGGCGCGAGATATTATGCCGGCAATGAGTTCATTGACCAATCCGAGCGATTGTGTCAGCAGAGAGCTTTGGAGACGTTCGGTCTGAGCGATAAGGAGTGGGGAGTCAATGTTCAGTGTAAGTCGATGATGCCCTTGTCCGTAGGTATACCTACGATCCCTGCTCGAGCTCACACCCGTACCAGCTCTCTCTGGCGCACCGGCGAACCTCTATGTCTACTCCGCTTTGATGAATACACACGATAGATTAATGGGCCTCGACTTGCCCCACGGCGGCCACTTGTCCCACGGTTATCAGACGCCTACCAAGAAGATCTCGGCCGTCTCCAAGTATTTCGAGACTGTGCCGTACAGGCTTGATGAGGAAACTGGCCTGATTGATTATGCCAAGCTGGACGAGCTGGCCCAAATATACAGACCCAAGATCATTGTGGCTGGAGCCAGCGCGTACGGCCGATTTATCGATTACAAGGCCATGAAGGATACGGCTCAGAAGGTCGGCGCCTATCTCGTCGCCGATATGGCCCATATCTCCGGAATGGTCGCCGCTAAGGTCCTCCCAAGCCCCTTTAACTATGCCGACATTGTGACGACCACCACCCACAAGAGTTTGCGTGGTCCCCGGGGCGCTATGATCTTCTACCGAAAGGGTGTCAGATCGATCAACAAGAAGAAGGAAGAAGTTATGTACGACCTTGAAGGTCCCATCAACGCCTCGGTCTTCCCCGGTCACCAGGGCGGTCCTCATAACCACACCATCACCGCGCTTTCGGTTGCTCTCAAGCAGGCACAAAGCCCGCAGTTCCGCGTGTACCAGGAGCAGGTGCTTGCCAACGCTCAGGCTTTTGCCAAGCGCCTCGGCGAGTCCAAGAGCTCTGGTGGTCTTGGCTACAAGGTGGTCAGCGGTGGCACGGACAACCATCTCGTCCTGGTCGACCTGAAGCCGCAGAAGGTTGACGGCGCACGTGTGGAGCGCGTGCTAGAGCTGGTAGGTGTTGCCAGCAACAAGAACACAGTTCCTGGAGACAAGTCGGCCATGATCCCTGGTGGTCTCAGAATGGGAACTCCGGCCATGACGACTAGAGGCTTCAATGAGGAGGACTTTGTGCGTGTTGCCGACATTGTTGACCGTGCTGTCACCATCGCAGCTCGTGTCGACAAGGCCGCCCGCAAGGCCACCGAGGAGAAGGGCGACAAGTACAAGCTGCGCTCTTTCTTCGACCACCTGGGAAGCGGTGAGGATGATGCCGAGATTGTCCAGCTACGCGCAGAAGTCGCTGACTGGGTGGGCACCTACCCATTGCCATGGATCGAGGAGGAGAAGGCGTGAAAAGCCTATGCAGTTGGTCGGCTTTAGGATACGCTACGAGCTTCAACGCTCTTGGGCCGGGCCTTGGAATATTGTTGGATCCCCGCCACTCCCATGTGGAAGCTGTCTCGCTTCGCAAGCAGGCGTTTGAACGTATAGCAGCAAGGCTGGAATCTTTTTTTCATCGCAACTCATCTTGCATCGGGAGTTGGGAGATCTGTCTTATAGCCACTGTACACAATGAGACTGGTTCAACATGCATTTCTTTTTCATTGCCCTTCCATGCACAAGCCGCCCACTATGTGAGGCGCGCAATGCGCCCCGGCGGTTATGCCTGTTACACAAGCTAAATTCAAGCAAAGCGGATTGGCCAAAACCTCAGCACCTGAAGCCATACAACAATGTCCCCGTGAGGCGGGGTTGAGTTCGTACAGCCTTGCCGTTCTCATTAGGCTTTTTTCCTTCTCTGTCCAACTTGGGCTCGAACCTCCTCCTGTCGTGCTGTACTTTGTTCGTTATCATCCAGGTCCTGACCCAAGCGGTGTCGCCCCGCCCCCCTTGACCAGCCTTCGTACGTTTGACATAGCGTACCGTCCAAAGTGCCCATCCGCTACGCCCGTCTGTCTCCTGCAGTGACCCGCGACAATAGTATTCCGAGCGCCGTCATCACTACTGTTCTTTCCACCATGGAAGCCCTTGCAGCCCTGAGCTTCTGTTGCAATGTTCTCCAGCTGGTCAGCTTCGCAGGAGAGACCGTCTCCTTGTGCAAGAATGTGTACAATGGGCAGCCTCCTGATGCTGACTTTAAAGTGCGTTCTATACCATGCTTGCTGCCCAATACCTCTGCTACTCCTAGAGAACAAGTTGGAACTGATCCCACAATTAGGATAACGTAGAGGCGATGGTCAAGGTCTCTTCGCAAATTCGAACTCAAACCAAACCGTCCGGCGTCCCTGATTCAAATGCGCCTGGTGTGAAGGATGTTGCGAACAAGTGCAACATTATCGCACAGGCTTTGAAAGACGAGTATAATCACATAACAAGGAATCAGAAGACGGGCAGCATATTATCTACCGTCAATGTAGCGGCTCGCCATCAATGGAGGCGAAATCGTCTGGAAAGATTGGAGTCATCTTTGAGAGACATTCAGAGCACGATGGACACCTATCTCTTGGCTGATCTCTGGTATGTAAGCTCTTGTCCTCACTTTATTTAGGCAAACTAATAGCCTATGTTTAGTAAACAAAGCGCTGCTGCGCAAGAGGCCAACAAGGCTAGTTTCAGAAAGCTGGACACCAACCTGCAATGCTTCATAACCCAGTGTGCAAAAGGCGAAAGATCTGTCACAACTTTGATTCAGCGCGAGGCCGTTTCCACTAGGGAAGCCATCGACCGGTCCATGAAACAGCAGTCGAAATCCATAAACGCGCGCGTTACGGTCGAAGCCGAAGCAACCAGGAATCACACGAAAAGTGAGGTGCAACAGGTCACACACTCTATGTTAGCACTTTCACTCGAGAAGAAAAATAAAGAACGTCAGATACGGAGTAGAGACCGCTTCATTCAAAGCCTCAAGTTCGAAGGCATGAACGAAAGGTTCAACCAGGTGTCTGACTCGCACCACAAGACTTTCCGTTGGATCTTGACATGCCATGACGATTCGGTATATTGGGTTTCAGACGAGGAAGATCGTGAACTTGACAACTCACCTCCCGGTGATACGAAAAGTCTAGCCGACTCAGAACCAAACGACTCGGGAGCAGAGTCGCAGGAAGACTCACGGAGCACGGCGAGCTCATCTGTCCACGAGCAGATATGGGATTGCTTCCACTGCTGGCTCAACCAAGACGACAAACTTTATTGGATACAAGGAAAGCCGGGTTCAGGCAAGAGCACGTTAATGAAACACCTGGTGCAAAACCCAGCAACGAAGGCAGCCGTTCGCACCGCGAGCCCTGGCATACTTATTCTACACCACTTCTTCTGGAAACCCGGGTCTAGCATGCAAAACTCCATTAAGGGGCTTTACTGTACCTTGCTCTATCAACTGTTGGTTGAAGGCCCTGAGGACATTGATGGAATCATCAGAAAGGATCCCGCATTTGCGAGAAAAGACCATGTGAGCGACTGGTCGACTTGCGAGCTCCAGAGCCTTTGTATTCGACTTTTCCGACATCAGTCATCCTTGGTGTGTCTGTTTATTGACGGACTTGATGAAGTTTCAAAGGACGATGGTGCCATCAACCTTGTCACTGCAATCAAAACTATGGTGCAACTTCCCAACGTGAAAGCATGTGTCTCCAGCCGCCCTGAAACCGCTTTCCTTGCACGTCTAGAGACATATCCACATCTCAGACTCCAGGACCTGAATCATCGAGATATTAAGAAGTTCTGCACGTCCACGCTGGCCTCTCATTGGCATAATCGAGTGTCTGAGAAGGCTCGAGCATCTATCTTGAACGAAACTCTTCATAAAGCGGAAGGAGTTTTCTTATGGGCAGCGCTCGCAGTGAGAGAGATCATTACTGGACTGGATAACGATGACAGCGAGCATGAGCTCCAAACCAGAGTCAACCGACTGCCGTCAGAGTTATATGCTCTCTATTTGGATATGTGGAGAAGACTCAATGACGATCGGATATTGTATCAACAAGAAGCAGCCTGGTATTTCAAATTACTACTTGAATGGGTTCATACTCCCGGTCATCTTCATTACGATGGTTATGGGGACAGGGATTCTATACCATTACTTAGGGTTGTCGCAGCTTCAGATAAGATGGTTCAACGGACGGTCCTCGAGAAGAACAAATGGATTGATTCAGATGTCTTACATGATCTATTGGACAAAACTCTCAAAAAGATCGGAGTGCGGTGCGCTGGCCTGCTTACAACCACGCCTAGAGAGAGAGATCTCAGTGTAAAGGCCTATGCACACCATTATGATAAGCTGCGCCCGCGGATTACATATCGAACAACGTTCATACATCGGACTGCCATTGATTTCTTGGTTGATACTAAAGAAGGTCAACAAATCCTCCAATACTGTCCAACCAGCGAGGATGAACTAAGCGCTGATCTCGTCAAGGGATATCTGATTCAATGGAGGATCTTTGAAACGACACGATTTGCACAGTCTTTAAGGATGGATATGCTCCACTGTATGTTTCGTGGAATATCACACCTTACCACATTGCCTGAAAAAGAACTGTTTGAACTACTTGATATCTGTCGAAATGAGATTGAGTCTGGGTACTTTGGCTCTTTTGTGGGTTCAAGCCTTGTTCTCACCGCCCGGCCAAGGTTCACTCAATACGTCCTCTCGAGGATATTGCAGTCTCCAGAACCGGTTTCTTGCGCGACGTCAATACTTCGAGACATGTGGGATGCTCGTAAACCAATCTCACAGAATCTGGATCACCCTGGCTGCTACGTTGAGCCTCTTCTTGCTCTTGGTGCGCGAAGTAACGTAAGAGGGATATGCCAAGGCTATATTTTAGACCACGAATATCACGCCAGCCCCTTCATGATAGCCGATACCGCGTTTTGGCGATTTCTAAAATGGACTGTACTCTTGGGTGAACTCCAGCTTTTACAACCGGGAGAATTTCTACACCTATTGCAAAGCTATCTCGCAAGTGAACCAGATCTAGCTTGTCGCACCCAAGTTTCGATAGAGTTCGGAAATAGAACAGCTCATTATCTACCAGATAATTGGCTGCTGAGCACGGCTGGGCTTCCCGGACTTTCTGAGAACAGACCCGTGTTCACGATAGAAACAAATTTAGTCTTCTTCATTGAGACACTGATGACATGGCTTGCACATCAGAACCATGATGGTAGTAAAGTAACCTTCTCAGATGTTCTCGAAGGCATAGCATCAAGGAACACTGAGCCTGTCTTCAGGCTTCGATTTGTTACTGTGGGACCTCGCTCGGTTGCCTCAAGCTACTGCGTCGTGAACCAGAGACCATCCGACCAAATAACAAGTCAGCTCAAGGGGTGGGTACGTTCACAACTATATCAGGAAATTATCGACGACGACTTGGTAGCCATGGCCTCGAAGACTTGCAATGAGATTGCACTTGCCGAATCAGGCAATTACCAGAAAGTTGATGAGGATTTCAGGGCAATACTCGCCCGGGAAGGAGTGGGGTTTGCCTTTGCTGAGAACTGCACCGAGAATTTAGGTCCTGGGACGTCGAATGAGGTATCCATAGATTGAGGCATCAGCGAATGTTGAATTAGGTATAAAGCATCATTAACGCCGTCATGGGTAGCGTCGGCTGATTATGGGTACTGCGTGGACAAGTTGTAGCATGCTTCAATGTAGTTCGCCAGGTTTATCTTGTATGTTTCTACTCGCTATGGATGGAGTCCGTGGGTGGAATATACCCGTCGAGGACTATAGTCATATTACTATAACTAGTCGAATCTCCCTCTAATTTCAGCTGAATTTGAGAGGTACATATTTTAGTAATGTAAGCACGGTTCCACCCTGAGTATCGACTGAAATCGACTCTTTACCGTGGTCTTCTGGCGGTCAATGTTTCACTGGCAGAATAGGGCTCCATCAACACAAACATGTCATCCACGCAAAGGGAAGATGAGCTTGTCAATCAGCTACGCCAAGGGCTCCATACTATAGTGCACCCCCTAGGACACAAAATATCAACAGCTCGTCATTGGCAAGCCGGTATGAACAGTCACAATCTACGAGCTCCAAGAATTGATCGCCGATCATAAAGATGAGTCAGTATTGCGCTATGCACAGAATACCAGTGTAGCCACTGTGGGAGTTTAGTCGATGGATTAGGAGTCGGGGCTGTGCTGAAGTCGCGTGAACCAGAAAAGCGGGTGTCGTTGAAGGGTACATGGGAAGGTGTCACTGGTATTGCAACCCCCCGGCCGGACTTCCTACATGGACGGGCAGATGTAACTGGTTGTCGGGGTTGGATTCGCGTATCAACGCATGATGTGGAACGTCACGAGAAAACATCCTTTGCCCCTGAGCGGCACCCGGATGCTTTTATGGGATATTGCTATCTGTCGTCAAGACCCATATTTGGCCGGGTCGCACGAGGCTGCGCTGAGGTCAGACGAGGCCGATCAAGATCTTCTTCCGACCCACCGTCGGACCGCAGGCCCGGGCCATAGCATCGATATCGTCACTCACCGGCTGCCGGCTGGCTATCATGCAGAGCGACTGTGAGGGTTCCACCTTATCCCGAGCGGTGGGGACTAGGCAGCCGCTCATCAGCCCGGATGGCCCGGGGGAACAGCTCCGATAATATGATGATAAGTCTAGACACGCTGTTGGAGACGAGACTGAGAGATGATTGACGCAATTTCTGTGGGTTGTTTCCAAAGTACACCCCAAAGTACCGCATATGTACTCCGTACGCAAGTGCAGTGGATAAGACTCCATTCCGGCGAAGTGGATATAGGAACGTTGGTGGTGGATCTGGTGATCTGGGGCGTTGCAGCGGTGCGGCAGTGGATAATGTATGCAGGCGGGCGGCTGTCAGCATGACTGTGATGCACTGATTATGGCATCAAAACATATTGGTCCAGGCCTGACGTAAATCCGAAAAGTGCGAGGTAAGCAGGAGTCAAGACCAGGCTCGGGTGCTCGCTACTGAGTTATGTTAACAGCCCACCTTCTAGTCGGCGGGCGCGATCACTTAACCAAGTTTACACTGTCGGCGTGCAAGAGACATGTCAATGACTGCCTGTTTACGTTGTAGGGCCTGTCATCGCAACGTGTGAGGCAGACCAAATGCAACACTTATCTGATAGGATTTATATAAACATCTATGGTGTTGTGCGAATGATACGCTGAGGGAATTCGGCAGTGACAGATCATTGCCTGTTCCGGACTGCTGATAGCCTCGCATTGCCCTACCATGAACTTGCGTGCTAGGAAAACCTGATTGTACACCAGGCCCGGCCAGGCTCGGTTGCGGAAGGCCACCGAATATGCATCATGATGGCGTTCTGCTTCCCCTCTGTAGAGTCCGATGCGCATCATGGAGAGACGTGTCGGCAGCAGTACGGGAATGTCGCTTTGCCATGCGCTCTTACGAAGTAAAGGTGTGCTACTGGCACTAAACAGTTCGATGATGGGCTTTCAACGGGACACACATCGACATCGGCATTTCAGCATACAATCAGCGATGATGTAGTACGGGCCGGTGGCAGTTTAAGAGGGCCCTATCCGTTTTGGAGGCTAAACAGTAAAAGGCCCGATGGACTGGCGGGAACTCGTGGGAGTCTTCACTCCGTCATATTGTCGGTGTATCCTGGTCGATTAATCCAATTGAGGGTTTCGTCCGGTTGTCAGATTTGGAAATTTGCATCGCCAGCTAGTTAGGTAGCCTGACAATTTCAAATGTTCCAGTTTGCCAGTCTTCCAGCCCTGTGGGTTAACAAGCTCACTCCCCTGCAGCTTGTGTGAGCCCTTACCCACGAAAAGCAGGCGGGCAACGATCTGGGAAACGTAACTGCCGAACCATGCTATTCATTAGCCCGGCTGTTCGGCTACAAGGGAAAAAAGACAATTAAATAAGTAGAGCAAAATTGACAAAGTGTGCGCTCTCCGAAGGCAATGTGTGACGTCTAGTCTGACTGCGCAAGCTGGATTATACTGTCTTTGGTAGTTGATAGTGGCCGATCGCGCCCTGGCAGTGCCTGGATGGGAAAAGTGGCGGCTCTGCGGGAAAAAGTCTGTGCAAGGACGATAAGCTGTGGCACAACAGCACGTTTGAGCGGCAAGATCTGCCACGCACCAACCCAGTCAGGCAATCCGATGGAAGGTAGTCACAGGGCTTCATCGCTCGATGCCAACGGAAGTCATCGATTCAATGAGAGGTCAAACAGGACTGGCGAGCCCTCGAGCACAAACAACAAACACGTCGGGGGGCTTGCAAGACTTACCCATAAGTTACGGGGCACAGGCAGAGGACTTCAGTAGCTCCACTGAAACCGGCCTGCCCCTTGGCTACTATTGGCTCAGTCCCTAGTCATTCTGCAGAACTCATGTACGAGAGCCGTCATTGGGCAGGAGGAATGGCCAGGGTCTTTTCACATGCCAGACGCCGAGGGCAGGACACGACAACTACAATACTCTGTCCTGCCTGGTACACGCCGTCGCAAAAGACGAGCTGAGGGATTCCTACCCTGCTTGCATACGGCGGAAGCATTGCACATGTACTCATGTACTGTGATAAGGCAAGTTGGCATCATACAATGCCAGCCCACAGTACAGACGCGCACTACCAGCTTCTCCAGACCCAATTTTGAGGCACCAATATCTGGGGGAGGGTCTTCGAATGACTCGGATGTGGATTGTACGTCACAGCGCATGCGACGGAGCCATGTTGGGCGCAACGGCCGTTTGACAAAGACGCATAGCAGAGCCCAGCAAACAACGAACCTTATTATCCTGTCCATCGAAATATGTCCTGAATCTTAAAACGTTAGCTTACCCGTCTGTTTGGCCAGGGGCCGGCCACATGCTGTTATGCGCGTCGTCCGTAGGGATAATGGCGGGCGACTATGTCAGTACCCAGCTGCCGCTTGCCCGTGCTTGTCTGCGTGCGATGCTCGTCTTGCTCATGTCAAAAACACGTTTCGTCGAGGGTTTATCCAATGGTGATATTCTCCGAGTCAGGACTAGCAAGCCGGCCGGTGATCCTGGGGATTGGCAAATAGATTGCCGAAAGATCTACGGGCATGGCATTCGCCAAGGCTGCGGTGAGACAACATAATCCGTAGGATCAAGGGGTGAAGCGTCGGGTGGCATCGGAGTACGGCGTCCTGCCGGGAGGGATACGGCACGCGGAACCCTCAAATCAGATCACGTTGAATCATAGGTATACTGTAGATACCCATGGGATTGTCTGGGCAGGTCGGGAATATGAGATTACTGCATATGTAAGTACATAATAGAAAACCGTCGCATGCGTATGGGGGTCGCATATGTCGGCCCAGGCGGGCGAGTCCTGTTTAGGATATCATCCCAAGAGCGCCTCAGCCGTCCCTGAATGCTTTAGAGCTGCTGGTAGTGATCCCCTACACTGTTACCCTGCGCCTTTACCGCCGTAGCCGAGTAATGGAAGCTGGATAGGGCAGGTCAAGTTATAACCTTATCGACTAGGCAGCATGTCAATTGCTTCCACTCAGCCGCCCGTCTTGGTACTGCAAGACTCCAGGGCAAGCAGGGCTCAGGGTCTGTCTGTGGCTGAGTAGTGTAGACGCGGTCGTCGAACGACTGCAATCAAAACATTGGAGAGGCAGGGATAGGCCGCCTACAGCGAAGGGCATCAATCAATCCCATTCAACCACTCATTTCATTTCACGGAGGGGTATGAGGGGCTGGCTGGCTCGGAGGGGTTCGAGGGGTTATGAGGGGTTCGTCCGAGGGGCAGATTGGCAATGAGAAGAAGAGGGAAATCATCCCTCTCTTCCTCACTTCATCTTCGATCGCACGTTGACTGGCATCCATGGATAGCCTGGTAAGTTCGGCTCTGGCACGCACCCACAGTTCTGGATCGCACACCAGGCACGCTATCGCCAGAACCGAGCATTTGCAGCCCCTCGACAGTCAGACTGTGCATGTACCAGGTGGACCTTTGGTAGAGGGGCGCAGACTCGCAGTAACCCCCGCGCTCGTCCAGCCGCAGTCCTTGGCTGGAGGGACCCCACGGGTTCCGCTTTTCGGGGACGCTTGACGTCATTTTCTGGGCGCTCCAGGCGGCGGTTCATCTGTGCTTCCGATGGTGCATGAGGGCTCCATTTTTATCTACAAGTCGCATCGGCCTTGTTCAACAGCGGCCTTGGTTGCTCTTGGCTATGGTGGCATGGCGCTGGCCTCTATTGGAAGAAGCCCCTGGCAAGCCTGGGTATCACAAGATAGAGTTTTCAATCCCGACTCAGAGATTTTCTGCTGTGACGTGCGAGAGCCTCACAAGCCGAGTACTGCAGTACGCGCAGAGCTGCTTCGTTCTGGAAGTCATCCACACGCCATCTGAAAGTATATCGCTAGATCCTGGGGTCGACGGGTCACCTCTCATCTTCGATGACGGCCGGGAGTCCCGGTTTTCTCCTGCAGCCAGCACTCAGTGTCATTGTTCGCTCATGGACGCGCTCCGCTAATAATACGGGGTATGGAGCGATAGGGTGATAGATATTCAGAGGAAGTATGGAAAATCGGGTCTGAGGCACGTCGACTGGGTTGGGTGGAATACTATTGCACCGCCAAGCCTGCAGCATTCCGACCGCAGACGCTCAGATCAGTTCCAGTCTGGGTGACGTTGTCATCTGGAAAACGGCCGAGTCATTCCCCGGACGAGGACTTGTCGGGAACGTCAGGGAGCCGGTGCTATGGCGCGCAGATAGCGACAGACTAAGTACCTCGACGGTATGTAATGGGCCATGGTCCCCCTTCGCCTGGGGCGGCGGAAGATAGGCAATGGCTGTGTCTGGTTGGTCGATGGCTTGTATCGGGTTTGCCTCTGGCAACTCGCTGGCCCACATGGTCCCTGATCCGAAAATGCCTCCTTACATTGGCTCTACGTCGAGATGCGTATTCCTTCGGGCGCCAGCCTGCGCAGGCTTGCTGGACGCCATACTCTACTCCGCGCCCCTGGTACAAACGTTTGACATGCAAGGCCAAGGATAGCAACCTGATTCAGCCCCACCCAGGGGTCCACGCCGTCGACCAAGTCCATCTCTGTGTTTGGACAATGTACACATCTAATCACTCTGACTGTAACATGTATGTCGACAGCACTTGCCTTCATGTGCCCACAATTCCAATATCCACAGTATTCCACTCTTCCTGCCGCGATGAACATAAATATGGGAATCCCCAGACGTCCCCGTGGAGCTTGGTTTTCGGTTCTCCATTTCTATACGGATATTTGACCTCCAGTTGAGCCCAGTATCTGACAGCATCTCATCAACAACTTTCCGATTGTTTTCACTTGCGTGTAGAGTTCGTTCCTTACCATACACTTTCACCATGTCTCCCGAACCTCAACAACCCGCCAAGCCCTCTTTTCACAGAGGCAGCTTTGTCGATGAGCTCGAGACCGCCCGCAAAGACTTGACACAGAAGCTAGTCACCGGCCAGTCTCCATCTGAGGCTCGATCGGCTTCGTCAGCAGACTCTCTCCCAGCTTTGACGCTGTCGTCATCAGGAGATTCGGCCTCTTCCTTGAGCCCTTCTATGAGCGCCACACCCTCCACACCACCCACGGAGCCGACATCGCCGCCTGAGGATCTGGTTGCAGACAGTTTTGCTTTCGCCTTCGATATCGACGGCGTTCTTATCCGGGGTGGACGCGCAATTCCCGAGGCCGTTGAGGCCATGAAGGTGCTTAACGGCAAGAACGAGTATGGAATCAAAATGTGAGTCTGCTTCCTATCTCAGCATTCTATATCAATTTCTGACTAACCCGGTTGTAGTCCTTACATCTTTCTGACCAACGGTGGTGGCAAGTCCGAGGCAGAAAGATGCCGTGATCTGTCCAAGCAAATGGAGATTGATATCTCGCCGTCTCAGTTCATCTGTGGACACACTCCCATGTCGGAGATGGCTACCAAGTATGGTACTGTCCTCGTCGTCGGTGGTGAGGGCGAGAAATGCCGTATGGTCGCTGAGTCATATGGCTTCAAGGATGTTGTCACTCCGGGCGATATCATCAAGCACAACAGCGCGACTACTCCTTTCCGCAAACTTACTGCCGAGGAGCTTGCCAACTCTCGTGAGCGCGACTTCACCGATGTGACCATCGATGCTGTCTTTGTCTTCGCGGACTCTCGCGACTGGGCTGGCGACCTTCAAATCATCCTTGACGTTGCCATGTCGAAGGGTGGTCGCCTCGGTACCACCTCCGAGACCTTCGACGAGGGCCCGCCAATCTACTTCTCCCACAGCGACGTCCTCTGGTCTGCTGCCCATGACGATCCTCGTCTTGGCATGGGTGCCCTGCGGGGCATTGTAGAATACACGTTCAAGGAGGTTACCAAGGGCAAGACCTTGACTACTCATGCTTTCGGCAAGCCTCAGATTGGCACTTTCGAGTTCGCTACAAGACTTCTGCAAAGATGGCGCAAGAACGAGCACAACCTGGATTCCCCACCCGAGACTGTTTACTTCGTTGGTGACACTCCCGAGAGTGACATCCGGGGTACCAACAACTATAACACTCAGGCCAAGAACGACTGGTACAGCATTCTCGTCGAGACCGGTATCTACCAGCAGGGTACTACACCTACCTACAAACCCCGTAACACTGTTCCCACTGTGCTTGATGCTGTGAACCACGGCATCAAGCGTGAGATGCAGAAGAAGAAGTTCAACGGCAAGCTGGGTCTGGCCGAAATTGAGAAGAACTTCAAGCCAAGACTTAACGATCTCCCCAACTGGCTGCTGAGCAACAGCGACTGCGCCGTCCTCAGCCCGTCTGAGGAGCGCGCCCTCGAGCTCGTCGTCTCTTGAGCAATGGTCGTACCAATCCGATTTGAAACGATTTCTTTTGATACCACGTTTGCATTCACTTAAGACCCTTACAGATCATAGAGATATGAACATAGACTGGGCATTTTCATTTCATACCACATTTTATACATCATCGGACACGGCAATCATTCATGCATGCTCCTTTGGGGAGAGCCAAGGAGAATGACCGAAAGGAATTCATTGGGCGGCGTTTTAACGATACACCGGTGGCTTTTACAAAAATGGAAACACAGGATTACAAAGTATCAATCAAGATTTGCTTTTGTAGCGCGATTTGGTGGAATTTTCAGCGTAGTTTAGCAGATAGTATGTCAATTAGACACTCCTTGCAACATTTTACTATCATTTTATCATTGTGCTGCTCGTAAATCAACGCGAGTTGTGATAATCATCCATCCTCACTAAAGATTACAATGCCTGAGTTGAGGGTCGGCAGCATCATCCACTTGCTGTCTCAACAATCGCTTAACTACCATTCCATTTGCTACGCCCAAAGATCATGTCTTCGTTTTCTCATTTCCTCATTTTCTTATGCCCCTACTGTAGATTAACAAACAGCCCTCCATCCACTAGCAACTGCGCACCCGTCACGTAGCCACTCAACTCCTCACAGGCGAGGAACACGGCCGGCCCCGCCAGATCGCTGGTCACGCCCGTTCGGCCCAGCGGTATGCGGCCCTCCATGTACTCGCGCTTCTTGTCGTCCTCGAGGTCCTTGTCGTTGAGCTGGGTCTTGATGGTGCCGGGCAGCAGGGCATTGCAGCGGATGCCGTGCTTGCCCAGCGCCACGGCCGTGCTCTGCATCAGGCTCAGCACGCCCGCCTTGGTCGGCGTGTAGTGCGTCTGCAGGCCGCCGCCGACCAGGGCCGAGATGGACGAGATGCCGATGATGGAGCCGCCGGGTGGGCTCTGCGCCGCCATCTGCCGCGCCGCCGCCTGCACCGTGTAGAAGGCGCCGTCGAGGTTGGTGCGCACCGTCCGCGAGAACAGGTCCGGCTCCAGCGTCAGGAACTCGGCGAACTGGCACACGCCGGCGTTGGACACGCACACGTCGAGCCGCCCGCCGAACTTGGCCACCGCGCGCTCGACCAGCGCCGCCCCCGTCGCCGGGTCCGTCACGTCGCCCGGCAGGTGGTCGAGCGAGCCCGCCGACGGGTCTGCGCTCCTGAGGGCCGCCGCCTCGCTCACCAGCGAGTCCAGGTGCGCCTGGTCGCGGGGCAGGTCCAGATGGTTGACCACGACGTTGGCCCCCTGGCGAATGTACTCGAGCGCGATGGCCCGCCCGATACCGGTTGTGCCGCCGGTGATGATTGCGGTCTTTCCCGAGAGCAGGTTGGACACGGGCATCGTGAGAATTCTGGATGTGGTGCTTTCGCTATATCCGTAGTACTGTCGTGTTGGTGGGGGAGGGGTCCTTGATGGAGGGGTAGTTTTGGGGTAGCTTTACGCGAGGTTTGTATCGTCAGCACCTGCTTCTTGATTCAACGTGTAAATTCTTGTAGACAAGTATATTGGGTAGGAAATAGGTGTAGTGTAGGGGAATGCGTATTTGATTTTCCTCGTCCCAACGGGTATGAGCCACACGATTTACCCAATCTTAGACCCGCCCCCCTTTGGGGCTTCGCATTCAACTTCATCCCCGCGAGGACCGCTTGGCCGCATACTGGTAGACTATGCCATTGATTCCTGTACATAAGGGCCAGGCCAGGCCATGTGTCTCTACTATGGGCTCGGGTTTCCTCTCCGACTTCGTATCCCCCAATCGACAGGCTCCACCTAGTGGTGTGCACCGTGGAGCCACGAGCTGAAGGTTACTCTCCCCGCGTTCTCGGGTCAAAGGACACCGAGGGGTCTTCGGGAGATGAATCGGCGAAAGGCTTTGCGCACCAGAGCTTGGTGGGTTGACAGACCGAGAGCTTGGCATCACGAGGAATTGGATGCCTATCAACCTCCAAATTTCAGGGTATTGGATTGTCAGCAAGGTCAATTGACTGCCGGCACCAATTGGGGTGTGGTGTGGTGCGGGTACCTGACATTGGCGGAATCAACTTTCTCCCCTTGAGGAAGCAAGTACTAGTGACTAGTCATCCAACTGCCATTATATGATTTGCATGCAAGACAGGGTACTCCTGACGATTTCAGTAGGTCATGAGAAGTTTATATTCATTCTAACAGCAATGCACCGTTGGTCTCATGCAAACTAACAAAAATAAGTACCATGCAAGAACGTCCGCTCTCGTATATTTCCAATCGTCGTCATTGGGGGAAAGCCAAGTACAATGGGTCCCGGGGTAATCTAAGCAGCGTTCATGTCCTTCACGCCCTCTGTAAGTTTCTCGATAATGGACGGCTCTCCGTTCGGTTTCGATTCCTCCTTCTGCTCTGCGGGCTTGAGAGCAGCAACTGGGGGAGGCGTCAGAAGGTAATCGGATGGGATCAACTTGGCCCTCGCAGCGGGGTTAAGGGTGAGACCGAATCCAGGCTTGTCGAGGTCTGCTGTGGTCAGGAAGCCCTTGGTTGGGATGGGTTCATCAATGAACAGGTCACCGAAGACTGGAAGTACGCTCTTTCCATCAGGAGAGTTGGCCAGGTACTCCTGGAACGGCGTGTTTGGTTGCGAAATGACGAAATGGTAGCTGTAGGGACCACTCGCGTGAGGAACGACAGGGATATCATATGCTGCGGCCAGGGCTGACACCTTCAACAGCTCGGTCATTCCACCAAGCCACATAACATCGGGCTGAATGATGTCCAGGTTCCGGCCCTCGACCAGCTTGCGGAAGCCGTATCTCGAGTACTCGTGCTCTCCGGTTGTGAACTTGAGAGTAGGGTGTGCCCGCTTGATCTGCTCGAAGCCGTCCGTGTCATCGGGGCTCAAGCATTCCTCCCACCAGTTGATGTTGAGATCTTTGCACTTCTCGGCGATCTCGATTGTGTAGGAGACGTTTAAGCTCATGTAGCAGTCAACCATGAGAGGGAAGTCCGGTCCGACACTTTCTCTGTGCTTACGCAAGAAAGCAATGTTCTTCCTCATACCCTCATGACCATCTTCTGGGCAGTAGGGCAAAGGCACCTTGGCTCCCCAGAAACCCATGTCCTTGGCCGCTGTCGGCTCAGGCCCGGTGCAGTAAAAGTTGAGGCGTTCCCTCGCAGCGCCACCGATAAGCTTATACACCGGCTCGTTTCTGATCTTGCCCAGCAGATCCCACAAGGCCAAGTCAATAACAGAGATAACGGCGACAGGCAGACCTTTGCGGCCGTAGAACATGGAGGCTCTGTACATCTGCTCGAACAGAAGGTTTGTGTTCCTCGGGTCGGCGCCGATCAAGAATCGTTCAAAGTGCTGGTGAACCAGCCAGCAGCCTGGGGGGCCTGTACTCCTGAGTCAGCTCGATCTCTTTGCTCGAGATTTTGTTGTTGGGGATCATAATGCACCTCCAAAGCCCGTTGCGAAACCCACGGTGCCATCTGTAGCCTCGATCTCCACGAGGAACGAGCCCAAAACATTGATACCCCAGCTTGTCCGCGACTTCTTGTATTGGTCCCAAATTGAGCAGGGTGTCGAAATGTCGGAGTCAATGAGCCTGCAAGAGAAGATCTAGTTAGTAGTTGATTGGTACAATTGTAGAAAGTCCATAGACTCACCAGTGACCGCCCTTGACGTTGTGATAATCACCACCTAGACTTGGTCAATTCTCCCATGCTGTAGACTAATTGACTTGCAGTCGCAGACTCACCGGAGCCTACGCCGCCGATAATAAAGGAGCGAATGGCCTTGATCGTTGGGAAGTCCCTTGCAGCCATCTTGAGCTTTTCACTTATGACGACAATGCGGGGAGCCGATCTGAAAGTGTTGGGAGGTGTGTATACGCGTGGACCAAGATAATGGGTGTTAAAGGGTTTCTCTAGGGAGGGAGGGTTCCAAAATGGACGTTCTCAGGGTACCCGCTGTCTATTACAAGTGCACGCGAGCCTTCGGTAGGATTACACAAAGAGGAGGAGCAAGTAAAGCAATCGTGGGGGGCGCCTCAGTACTTCAAGCTTCACACAATCCGAGTCGCGATGCAGCACTCGTCGCTCCGTCGGGGTCAGATCCCCCGACATATGGATACAGTTCCAATTGGGGGGAGGCGTCCCCGCCGCGCGCAGCTTTCAGCATGCCAGTTGCAAGCTACGCGTACCCACCGAGCCGACTGAATCTTGGCGGTCTTCTCAATGGCGGGCCGGTGGCTGTTCCAGTCGGGTTCTAGTCAGTCATGGGCTCATTACGAGTGTGTGTAACTAGATATTGCTGAGATCGAACTCTTTGCTGCTGGCCGGACAGCTGCGCGTCGTTGGTAGCGCACAGATCGGCATCCTGCCGGCAGTTGACTGACTATCCATGGGCTTAAGGGTGCCTCGGCAAGCTATAGCTACCTTGGATGCATGCCGAGTAGGTACTGAACAACCACGGAAGACCACCAAAAAGGAGTGTTTGAACCGATAAACCTCCGTCTGCAATGGGTGTGGCTCTGTCTTCACTTCAGGACGTTGGACACCACGTGAATACGAAAGCTGAACCTGGTCTGGCCAGAGCACGCTCCCCGTCTAAGTTCGGGCCAATTTCCCCAGACCCGAGGCCCCGAATCGGGTCAGGCCAGGGACGACATGGCAGGGGCAATCAACCACATGTGCTCTGCAGAATCAAGCGAACCGTCCAGTGAATCTAGTTGCCTAGGTACTAGGGATTAACTTGCCCTCGAACGTCGGGGCCCTAAAAAGTTAGAACTGCTGTTCTACAGTAATCGCTGAGATAGAGCAACTTCGTACAGCAGCGTCTTCAGTTTTTACTTCTAGGTCTGGCAGTATGAACCACGTGCCCTTACTACTATGGTATATACCTAGGTATCCCGACACGACACTCTTGAGTTGGGTTCCTGCCTTTGGCCCTCTTTCGGACACGACAACAAGACTTGTCACACCGTGGCCATCCTGGCACCTGTGTCGCTTCTGGCCAAGAAATCCTAGCGTCGCACGTGAGGACGACCCCAGATCTCCAATCTTCTCGACAAGCTTCCCCGCATCAAGAGATGAGAGACTGGGATGAAGGACCTGCGTCGCGGGTTTTTAATAAATGCTGGCTATATCTTCTGCACCGTTGAATGAGGGCTTTGCTCACAATGCCCGCCAAAGCGGCTTAGGAACGTGTGTGCCAGTGCCAATTCGGCGGAAATGATACAACCGTCGGGCCAGAATTCTTTCAATGGCTCGCTTGCCTCCTGTAAAGTCCTCCAATCTGAGCCAGCGCGCCACCAGCAGTCGCCGGGCCTCCCATTCGGATCTAACTTAGTCATTGGAACCATAGTTGTTGACTGACTATTCCTCCCTCGACGCCGCGTGTGCAACTTTGCCTCCCCAATCACAGAGCCTTGACCATCCAGGAGACCATGCTGCAATAGCCTTCCTCTTTCCTGGTCAGACAAATCCCACCTGGTCCCCAAATGTGCGTGGGTGTGGGTTGCCCGTATTCGTAGGCCCATCCATCCACCATCCCATGTCTGCTGCCACTGCGTGACCGTTGCCGCTCGGATTCGGGGTGGCCTGCCCACAATTAAAAATCCCCACGTTCCCAGACTCCGTCTCCCCCATTCTGCTCAACATTACCCCGAGCTTCTCATCGACCGTGACGCTTCGGTCGCGCGCAACAGAAACAGCCCGAGTATGCTGCCACCCGCCCGGCTGCCAGCCCAAGCCCATTCTATCTTTGAACCGAGCCCGGAGAGTATGCGCTAGACAGCTGGCTGCTGCTGGGTTCTGCGTGTGATCCAATCCGCGGGCCATGATGCAGCCTGCCCATCTGCACACGGGCTCGCTGTCACACATGTCACCGCCACATAGCCATAGTAAACAGGAGCCCGAGAGCGATGATGGAAATGGCGTGCACAGCGGAGATGATAATGACCCGGAAGACGACCAAGATGAACCTGAGATGGCGCGTAGTGGCAAGCGCAAGCGCCCTGTCTCTGTATCGTATGTGTTATATTTTCCCAGCCTAGTCTTTTGTGTGTTTATACCCCGTCCGTCCTCTCGGTGCCGTCCCCATTGCCCTCGTACTCCTTCCCCCCCTGCACTTCCCCTTTCTGTCGTTGCATGTTGGGTGTCGGCTCGGCATCTTTCATCGGCACCCTCGTGATCCATTGGGATGTCGCCGGAAGCATCCCATCAAGATCCACGGCCGACGTCTCCAGGAAGGCACCAATCCGATCACTCGGACTCCTCAGACCTTGAACCTGAGGCCAAGAAACCTGCTAACGTTGTTCTCTTCCCAAGATGCGAGCTGTGCAAGCAGAGAAAGGTGAGCCTGGTAAATTGCGCTGCCCGTTGTCGGTCTGACGCAGGCTCTCCCTCGGGTGCAAGCCGAGTACGAAGGACCACTGCTAAGACTGCTTTCATAGGTAAAATGCGACCGTGGCCAACCATCATGCGGGTGGTGTAAGCGCAACTCAGTCCCTTGCGAATACCGCGAGCGAAAGAAGCCTGGTCTGCGCGCTGGTTACGGAAGGGAGTTGGAGCAGCGTCTAGACAAGCTTGAGGAAATCTTGAGGACTCATTCCGAGATTCTTCAGCATTCATACGTTGGCAACGCCGCGCATCATGCCCCGCCGAGTGTGCGGACCAGCAATCAAAGCTTGCCCAGTGATCAGGGCACTCCGCGTGATCATGGTGGCTCGGTATTCCGACCCAATGACCCTACGAGAACACCACAGGCAGAAACGGCCCTGTTCTTGCAGAAGCCGTCGTCGTTCGCTCCGGTGACACAGAGCACCGACTTCAGTCTACCGCCACCCACGCCATCTATACACTCTGTTCCAGACGCTTTTCAGCAGCAGATGCCCCTTCCCGGTATATCCCCAACGAATCAGTTGCCCGCACTGCAAACGAGTTCAGCTACTCAGGATTACTATGGCAATCAGTCTTTGCAGTCACCAGGTTTCAGTGTCGCTCAAAGCCAGACTAATCTATCAGCTGACCAGGATCTTCCCCCCTACGACTTGCTCTACGCTCTGGCTGACCTATACTTCAAACATATCAACACATGGTGTCCCATCTTACACCGGAAGACAACACTGGACACACTTTTTGGCCCTTCCACTCTGGATGAGACTGACAGGGTACTCCTCCATGCCATAGTGGCCACAACCTTAAGATACTCGACGGACTCGCGATTAACGGAGGAGCGAAGGCGCCACTATCATGGTATCTCAAAGCAACGGGTTCTCCTCTATGGCATGGAGAACTCGTCTGTAAAGGCGTTGCAAGCCCTTGTTATTCTTGCCCTCGACCTATGCGGTGACAGCAATGGACCTCCAGGGTGGAACATAATGGCATTGATCACGAGATCCGTCGTTCAAATCGGGCTTGCGGTTGAGACTAGCTCTTTCTCTGTTTCACCAAACTACGCTTCCATTTATACCCTACGAGCCATGATATTACCGGAGCCCAGAGACTTCATCGAGGACGAGTCTCGGAGAAGGTTATTCTGGATGGTATATCTGCTCGATCGATATGCTACATTAGCTACTGCATTTGAATTTGCTTTGGACGACAAGGAGATCGACAGGACGTTGCCGTGCAGAGACGACATTTGGATGAAGAACCAAAAAGTTGAAACTAGGTGGTTTCAAGCCGAGAACCATGCACCAGATGGACCAGATCCAGATATGAACAAGCCCGAGAACCTTGGCGCCTTCTCATATTACATCGAGATACTCGGGATCCTCTCCAAAATCCACAAATTCCTCAAACAACCTGTGGACATCAGCGCTCTAGGCGACGTCGAGCAATGGCAAATGAAATATAAAGACCTCGACAATCTTCTGACTTCATGGAAGTTTGGTCTTCCGGGCGAGTACGGGAACATGGCCAAGCTGTTTCAACCTGGCTGCGGGAAGTCAATAAACTGCGGTTGGATCATGCTGCATGCCACATATCACACCGCAGTCATAAGGCTACACTCGTCTGCAGCATATCCAACAACGCGCTCACCGATCTTCACGCCGTCTTACAGTGCCAGTCAGCGTTGCCACGGAGCCGTTGAGAATATTGCCGCACTTGGAGAGTTCGTAGTGCAGAATGGGTTGCTCTCGAAACTGGGACCACCTTTCGCGTTCACTTTATGGGTCTCTGCCCGCCTTCTTCTAGTTCACGGCTCCACAGTCGAGCACAAGCTGTCGCCTCAGATTGCTTTCTTCGTGGACACACTTCGGGACATGGGGAGGTATTGGCCCGTGGCCGCGCGGTACTCTCAGCTGCTCCAGCGTGTTTTGGATGAGCACAGCGATAGCGAGCGTGTGGTGGGCTCGACGGGGGAGAGGGTGACACCCTCATCGGTCAGGATCCTCGCAGACATGCGAAGGACGGCATTTGACCTCGACTTCCTCATCAGCCGACAGCCTCGCCATCTTGCCGGTGCACCGAGCCGGATGCCGAGTGTGACGCCCGCGAGGACGCCGGCCCCAAACGAGCTGGAGTATCTCGATGTGTTTGACTTCTTTAATGTACCCAGGCTGCCATTTAATAATGAAGTCGCTGGCATGGCGGGAGTGCAACATAACGGAACAGGGAATGAGATGAATGTCGACCAGTCCTCAGCAGCTGGTGTACACAATGGAAACTCCAATGGGGCCACCAATGAGTTCAACATTACGAACTTCATGGTTGACGCGAATAGTGACTGGCTGTTTAAGCAGCCTGCTCTCAGCGGCTGATCGACTGGCTCACGATCTGCGCACGTCATGCGATAGTGCCAAGAAGACGACAAATCTGTTCATGCTAGACACAACCAACGTCCTCTGACTCGTGTGGCTCCTTTATATCGGCCTGTAGCCTCTGTTGGAATCTTGATGGTGTAATTTCTGTGATCTGGACCTGGGCGAGAGGTACATGTATCTGGATAGTAATCCGCGGTTCGGTTGGTTGGGGTGTCTGGTCCATTTTATTAGTACCACGAGAAACGGATTATCGAGCAAGGCGTCGTCGTTGTTTTTCCTTCCGGGGAGGCAGAAGAAAAAGTCAATTGAGTAGATACCCTCGTTACGAAGCATTTGCCTACTTTGAATCGTGTGTGTGGTCACAGAAAGAGAATGTGGCTGTAATAATCTAGCAGCATCTTCCTGGAAGTCCAATGAATGCAATAGGATTAAGCCCGCCTGTTTCGTGCGATAGGATGAACTTGACTGTGTCTTTGACTACTCTGTCCACTCGACCTCCATCACCACGGACGAAGACACTACCACAGCACCAATACCCGCGGGATGTCATCGTGAAACACGACACTTCTTACCCCATGAACCAGTCTACTATGGTATCGGCGTGTCTGCCCCTTTACATTGGCATTGATGCAGTCATCAATCGAAGGAAAAATACGCATGCAAATTTGCAACAAGTGAACCAGAGCAAACATTAGAAGTTCTAGTTGATTCGATTGATGAAGTAATCTTTTCTGCAATGCCAATAGCTTGGCAAGGGCAGTGGAGACTAACTCTTGTCTCTCTTTCTCTTCTCTGTGCCATGTGATTCCGAAAGCATGGCCCAAAACATGGCATGCGGGAAGATGATATGCCTTCCGCCCTATCTGCACTCCAAGAACGCCGCACCCCTATGAAGGCCAAAGTCAAGGCCATGCCAGTCTCCCTTGTGAAAAAGTCTTGTCCTCTGAATGGCTTCCTTCCTTCTTTTCCTCATTTGAATGCCAGGGGTATAATTAATGTCATTATTACATGACGCCATGTCCTCTTCTCTCTCTGAAGCCAGGTAGCTGGTCACACTTGTCCGTCCGTCCCAGCTCGACAATCCTTGCCGACCGTTTGTCCATTACTGCTTTCCCGCCAAGAACATCGCCTTGAAGTCCGCATTGGACTTGGGCGTGGAACCGGTGTCGGCACCGTCACCGTTCGCCTCGGTCTTCGCACCACCGCCGTATCCCAGTCCGGCTCGCTGCTTCGGCTTCTGGCCGCTAGCAACCGGTCTTCGTATAGCCATCGGGGGCTTCATCAACTTGTTTCCCGGTTTCTCTGCCTTTGTCTTGAAAAGCTCCTCTACTGAACCGACGCGAATTTTCTTCCCCGCGTCAATCTCGAAACCATTGAGGGCCATCATGGCCTTGCCGACAGTGGCAACGTTCGCATATTCAATGATGGCTCCTTGATGATCTGGTCGCAAGACCACTTTGACGATGTCACCGTGCTTCTCCGCAAGAGCCCGAACGCGGGCATCATTGACGGTGTCTGGCAGATCCAAGATGGCCATGGATCGGGCTTGGATTTCGCGGCCGGAAGGACCGCTGTCGTCGGTTGCCATGGTTGCGTCCGCGTCCGTGCTAGGGGCCGGCGACGAGGCAGCCGAGTGGGAACCAGTTTTGGTAGAGGCGGTGGGCTTGTAATTACTTTCCTTGCTCAGCTCCACCTCGATGATGTTGGATCCCAACTTTGTCTTGTCGAGTTCTGCTGCTTTCTCTGCTTGCTCCTTGGTCTCCATAACCGCAAAGGCAGTGCCCCGATTTTGGCCCTTGAGGTTCTTGAGGAGATTGATTGATTCCACCTTTCCATATCTCGAAAACAAGACTCGGAGATCGTCTTCACTGGACTTGAAATCAAGGTTTTTGATGCGGAGTTCTCGACCCTCGGCGACTGCACCCTCGCGTCTCTTCTTTCCAGTCGGATTTGAGTATTTGGAGAGTAGGTGAAACTTCCCTTCCAGAACCTTGCCGTCGAGCCGGGTTGCCTTGGCGGCACTTTCAGGATCACTGAATGAAATGTAACAGAAACGGCGATGGGTGTTGAATCGCAGGGATGGGAAGCGAATGCTGAAGACCTCTCCACAATCTTTGAACAGAGTACGGATGTACTCCTCGTCCGCCGTCGGTGGGTAGTTTGCCACATAGATGGTAAGCCCAGCACCAGGCTTGACAGAAATCTGTGACTCGCCGAGGTACTTCTGGTCGCGGAGCAGAGCAGATCGCATCTCTTCTGGCGATTCGAATTCAATCAGGGCCGAGGTCGTGCTGCCGTCCGCCTCCTTTTTGGTGGTCAGATTGAGGATGTGGCCGTAGTCCCTGAAGTACTTCTTCAGTGCGGTCTGGGTTACATCTGGCGGGAGATTCCGAACCATGATAGAAGTATTCTCTCGGTCGCGCTTCAAGCTCTGGTCACTAGCTGCTGCATCGGTTCCGTTCACGTCGGCATTCTTGGGACGCTTGTTCGTGATTGCTGTTGTGGCCTCTTCCATTGTATCGGCGCGTTTCCTCTTGGAACCTGATGGCGACTCACTCATGGAAACATCTACAACTTCGGCTGCGGCCGCCTGTTGAGCAGCCTGGGCTTGTGCGGCGTATGCAGATTCGGCCTCTGCTCGCTCCCGTGCGCGGCGCTTCTCTATGCCCCGGCGTGTCTTGTGGATCGTGTCCAGCGCGCGGCGCAGAGTTGGGGGTTGCTCATAATCGTTGCAATGCTGATGGCAGACCTCCATAACACGCTCGGGCCAATCTAGACCTTTGGTCTGAAGAGCTCGCAGCAAGACGTCGGTGGCGTGGGCGGGAACGCGTACGGGCTTCACCCCATTTGCTGGGGTGGCAGGTGTCGGGCTTCGCTGTCTCGGGCGAGCGGCGTAGATCATCATCTCCCACAGATAGTAATTGAGCCAAAAATCGTAGCTGTTGGCGAACAGAGCCTTGTCGGCCAGGTTTTTCCAGATATTCCGAGCCTCCTCAACCTCCCCCTTTTTCTCGGTAAGATACTGGATGAGGATTCGCTCAAGGCGATAGTTGGGGTCTCCCCGGTACTCCTCTTTGTAAAGGCGCTCCCCCCATAGTTGGACATCCTCGAGTGCGGCGAGCAGCCCTACGTCGGCAATATCAACGGCATCGTCCGGTGCGTTGGGGTTCATGGCGGTTCGTTTGAGATATCCACACCAGGCAGCATACATGTCGATGACACCTGTCATGCCATTCTTGTCAAGAGCCTTGGCGTTAGTAGCAGCGTGTTTGATAGCCTCGACATCGTGGAAGGCCCATCCAGCCTCTTCGGCGTTCAGGATGTAGCGGGACCACAAGTCACCCGACCAAGGACAGTGTGAGGTCGCGCGCTGCAGGACGTTCAGAGAGTCTGGCAGGGGCATGTGGGATGGCGCCAAATCCCTGAGCGTGGAGAGATAGACCATGTAGTTCATCCAGATGTCGTGCTCAAAAGCTAGGGCGCCGGTGAGAGCACGCGAGAACAGAGCCAGGGCGAGGGTGATGGCCAGGACGGGATCTTTCGGGTGGTTCCGCGGAGAGGTGGTTTGTATGATCTCCCAGTCCAGGTAGTCCCTGAGGGCCGTCTTGTAGGCCTGTTCGTCGCCAGACCTGGCCAGCTTGTTCAGCTCCAGCTCGCGGCGCTCTCGGTCGTTGTAGGCGTCCTTGGCAGGCTGGGCGGCGGCCGTAACCTCCTTGAACTCGGACTCGTACGCGGCATTGTTGTAGGTGCTGAGGAAGCTGGAGAACATCTGCGAGGTCTCATCCCAGGTGGCATGAGGGATCTGCAGGCGGTCGCGGAACAGGTGTGTGATGCGCCTGACGCCGACGGGGTTGCGACTGCGGGCGAGCTGCTCCTGCTCGATGGAGACCCAGCGGTTCCAGAACTCGTGGCTGTCGTTGAGGCGGTACTTGATGGCCTCGTAGCCCTCGCTCCAGAGGCTGAGGGCCAGCTCGAAGGAGAAGAGCTCGCGGCCGAGCTGCTGTTCCTCCTCGGACCATCCGGCCTCGGGGTTCTGGCAGTCGTTAAACAGCGACCAGAAGTACTCGCAGTAGGCGAGCCAGATCTTGAGGCTGCCGGGCTCGGCGCCGATGGCCTTCTTGAACAGCTCGACGACCTTGACGCGCTCTTCGAGATCGGCGGGCCGGCGTTCCTCGACGTAGGCCAGCCAGCTATCCTCTCCGACGGGGTTGGCCATGGTCGTCGGGAAGGGAAACAGGGTGGGGTTTGTCACGGATGGCGAGCAGTGTAAATGGTCAACCTGGGGTTGTCACCATTGGAGATGCGCGCTGTACGGGGTGGGCCTGTCGTTCCCTCTCTTGTTTTTTCCTCTTCCTTTGTCTTCCTGATAGGGTGAGAAGCGCCAGGTATGAGAAGGTTGAAGGATGGCGGGTTTGCAAGAAACCAGACAAACCAACACAGGTCGCCAGTTGGATTCAACGGCAGTCGGTTGCAAGCAAGGCAACCGGAAGTGGAGTGGGATCGTAATCGTGGATGCTGTGCTGTCAAAAGCTGTGCGGTCGACGGGTGCCGGCCTTGTTCGTGGTGCCTCGTTCGTAGTGGTGCCCGTTCGTTTTCGCGCGCGTGGCTCTGGCTCCAGTTTGCTGGTCGGCCTCGGAGCTAGAACCCACTACCGACATGCGATGATGCTAAAAAGCCTAAAAAGTGCCACGGCCCTGAGCTCTCACTCACTTCTCTCTCTCTCTCTCGGGTGCGTGCCGTCCGTCTTCTTAGCTCGGGTCTGGTTGTCGTCGTGGTTCGCGGTCGCGGTCGCGGTCCTGGTCCTGGTCCTGATCTCCAGCCTCTTCGTCTGCGCGCTCTCCTCTGCTCGGAACGGTGGGTGTCTGTAGGCCGGCTCAGAAAAGGAGAAAAGAAGACCCCTACCAGCTGCCGACCGGGAAGAAGTGAAAAAGACCCGACAAGGGAGGTGGCCGGATCCAGTATGAGATCAGCGCCAGCGCGCGGCGGGAAGCACGGGAGATTGAGCTACTCGGATCGTGGCCTGACGTTCAGCTCTATTGACTCGCGTGCGTCTGCCGCGGTTGCCTTGTGACCCTCAGCGCAACTTGGCGATGTATGCGATATGTGCGTGTATGTATACGTGTGTGTATGTATGTACGTATGCTTGTATATTCTACCTTGGTTATTTGGGCAGGGTGCGATAGGTCTTGCTTGTGTGTTGTCTAAAACAACACAACACAGCACACAGCACACAGCCAGACGGACGACGGACACAGCACTGGAGGACACTGTGAAGTCGCTTCCCACGTGCAAGATTCGAGTCTGTCCTGGCCCGGAAGCACTTGTTGGCGGCGGCGGAGTGACTCTGATTAGTTCCTATGAAAACCAAGGCGCGCGCGACTCTCGTGTACTGTCGCATGGATACAGGATTGTGTGAAGGAATTAGTTCACTAGGTGGCAGTGGTCTCTCTTTTCTTCCCTTTACGTATTTTCGTCCCAGCTACTGCTGCTCTCGGACTCGCTTGCTTCACTTTTTTTTTGTGAGTCGATGGTGCGAACCCCCACAAAATGTGGAGGGCCGCAATTTAGACTGGGCTGGCTGCTGTGGCCTGCCTGCCGTCCTTCTGTCATTTATCGATGCGAGTCCCTTTGTCTTCACGACGCAGATGCCCCAAGATACCCCAACCGCTCGCTGGCCCTGCCGACCGCGTTGCCGTTGCGCGTTCGCTACATACCGTACCCAGTAGCTACACAGGTACTTGACTACCGTCGCCCCGGTCTCGCGGGACTAATGTAACGTCTACGGGCCCTGCCAGCCGCAGCGAGGTCCATGCAAGCCTCCGGGCTGTCGGGGTTTGCTCTTCAGCCTCTGCAAGCCCATCCTGCCCCGGGGCATCCCCCACTACAAAGTACCCGAGTTACCACAGCAGATCCGTTGGCTGGCTGGCTGTTGGCTGGCGCTAGGCCCAACCCCTGAGCGCCCGCCAGCCCGCCCTCCTTTGGTCTCTGGTCTCACCGTGGTGCCTCACGCGATAGGGAGTGCCCCAGCACTAACAGCCAGCCGCCTAGCCCTTTCGGCTGGCCGGCGATTGAAACGGCAACCTAGCGCTCCAGTGGACCCCGAAAGGGTGCGAGCCAAGCACCAGTCAGCACTCGTTCGGGGCCTAGTCCGATGCCCTGTTGCTTGCCAGGCTTGCGCTGCTCGAATCACCTCCAGCCCTGTCTGCCAACGTCGTCATTGTGCAACCACCCAGCGCCAGGGGTGGCCCCCCTCCCCCGTGCGCCCAGCGGCCCAGGCCTGGCCGCTGTGTGGGCTGGCCAGGCTTGGGCTGCAAGCTTAAAAACGTAACTTAAGGCGAGTGCCTCTGTGCTAACATGACAGGCATCCCAGATACCATTGTACGGTAGTACATACGAGTTAGGAGAATTGGCAACTAGTATGGAGCTATGTAAACTTACGTGGTCGACTACTGCTGTGTTTGGCTCCAATGGTCACCTGTGGGCGCGAACACCCCCGTGCCGACTGCCATGGAAGAACCATTGACGAGACCAGCGCCGGATCGAGCTGCAAATACCGAAGCGGCAGAGCTCAACTTTTCTTTTGTCTCTCGAGATGTGCAAGCCGCATGACTATCGCAGATTAGTAATCCAGTCATCCTCGCCAGTTTCAGTCAAGACTCCAGGTGGCGCCTCACAGTCCGAGTAACGTTGCGTCGATTCTCGCTTTTCCCCCGACACTTATATTAGGGCTACCTGCCTTAAAGTAATACCAAACAGAAATTTGGTAGTGAAGCCAATGAGAAATCTAGAACACTGGTATAGCTCGTCTTGGCGAGCCAGCCAGGCGCAAAAATGGAAAGTTACCTCAACTTGCGACAGTGGCAGGCACATGGTAATGAGCAAATGGCGTACCTGCACCACACAAGTTCCTCTTGTCTGGCAGTCTGCAACAAGGCTTGATCATCAAACGCGATAGCCATGGTTCGTTTGGTGACAAGACGAGTATGCTACTCGCCTTGTGTCAGTCAGCAGTTGGTAGCTCGGAAAACTTTTGCAGTACCCGCAAGGTAGGGCACTTGGCACCAGGCTTCGGAGCTCATCAGTATCTGAGCGTGCGTACCTACGAATCTTGGAAGTATGCACCTATTGTTCCCTAGAAATAAGTAGGCACAACATAGAAAGGACACATGCCTATATTAAGCTGAGTATGGTCGGCTCGCCTCCACCTCCTGCCAGCTACCTAAGTATGCAAGCCTGAAGCCGGTATTTTTTTTTTTTTTATATATTTGGCCAATCACCGCCTGGTAATTGTCCCGGACCAAACCGTCCGGTGGACATAGAACCTTGCGCTTCAACGGCGGCGAGAACCATATGAAGCTCAGTTCGCCCTCAAAGAATCAGCCTTCCAACATGGATTCGGTCATTTAGGGATTTGCTCGTCGGCCAAGTCTCGGAATTGTTACCGACCAAGCCTTGGAACCATGTCGCAAAATGTCCCATCGTCGCGTGGCTCTTCTGTTGTCTCAACCAAGTCATGACGTAACATTAGCATGTGGAATGGTGGAAGCTGGCTTCAACGTCATACATTATACGACTTCCACAATGTTTGCCGCCGATGCGCGACCTGGTATTTCCTCATTTGGTTGCAATCGCGGGGTATGGAGCATAACGTCCTTGTTACGTGAGGCTTTGTAACTCTCGTCATGACTGCTTATAACCGCTACCTCCTGTGGACGTTGTTTCTGCGTGTCCCTGCGACTTTGATATCGTGATAGCCATTCCCTTATAACGAACCGCTTCCACATAACCACCAACTCCATTCCAGAACTTGGAGAAGCCAGTTGAGACGGAAGTCCAGCCCAATCATTCATCATGGCCACCTCGAAAGCGGCCTATGCGGCTGAGCAGGCTATTGGCCACGACGGCAGTACCATTACGCAGCAAGATGTTTCCGACTACACGAAAACCGGCGACCCTTCCTCGACCATGAAAGCCCTTGTGTGGCTCGCCAAGAACAAGGTCGAGGTACAAGACGTCCCGAGGCCACGCATTCTCGAGGATGGCGATGTCATTCTCAAGGTTACCGGCAGCACCGTCTGCGGCTCCGATCTGCACTTACTTCACGGCAGTGTCGTTCAGCTCAAGAAGGGTGACATCCTAGGCCACGAGTTCTGCGGCATCGTCGATGAGGTCGGCTCGGGGGTCAAGAAGGTCCAGAAGGGCAAGCGATACGTAGCCAGCTTCCAGATTGCCTGCGGTGACTGTTTCTTTTGCAAGCAGAAGCTCAGCAGTCAGTGCGAGAAGACGAACTCGAACACCACTGAGAGGGCAATGTATGGCGGACAGACCGCGGGCATGTTTGGCTACAGCCACTTCGTTGGCGGATTCGCGGGTGGACAGGCCGAGTACGTCAGGGTACCGCTCGGCGACGTCAACTTGCTGGAGATCCCTGAGGATATACCCGACGAGAAGGCATTGTACCTCAGCGATGTGCTACCCACAGCCTATAATTGTGCCAAGGATACGGCCGTCTATGAAGGAGATCAGGTTGCAATCTTTGGCGCCGGTCCGATTGGCCAGATGGCCGGTCAGTTTGCGGTTGGCCTGGGCGCGAGCAAGATCATTTTCGTCGACACGGAACCGCGGCTGAGCATCGTCAAGGACAAGTGGCCTAGTCAGCACAGTGACAAGATCCAGACAATCGACTTCAAAGAGCTGAGTTTCGGGGTTACGAATAAAGAGACGGTCGTTTCGAAGCTCAAAGAGATGTGCGGTGGACGCGGACCCGACGTAGCACTTGAGTGCGCCGCTGGCGAATACGCAAAGGGTTGGCTACACTGGCTGGAGATACAGACAGGTGCCGAGACGGACACGAGCGAGATCCTCAATGAGATGATCGAGGGTGTCAGAAATTTTGGTCGGTGTGGTGTGACCGGCATATATGTCGGCTATGTAAGTGTAGTCATCCTCTCGTTGGCGTCATCAAAGACCTTGATGGCCATTCTTCAACCCCCCCTCCCCCAACACTATTCTCTTCTGCCATTTGAGGGATATTATTCCCATGCATAATCGCTAATACTTGCTCAGACAAACCATTTCAACATCGGTTCCATGATGCAGCGCGGTGTGCGCCTCATTGGCAACGGCCAAGCGCCCGTGCATTTGTATTGGGAGAAGCTGCTGGACCAAATCAAGACTGGCGAGCTCGATCCACTACAGATGGTCTCGCACAGATTCAGCATCGAGGATATTGACAAGGTATATTACGCGTTCGAGAAGAAAGAGGATGGAATGCAGAAGGTGTTTGTGGAAACAAAATTCTCGCTACCTGCGTGCCAAGGGTGCCCCAAGTTGACCAGGTTGTAAGAGCGTAATGCCGGCTAATAGTTAAGATGGCAAATTGTCTGTGTCAGGAAATATATTCGACGGTTCAATAGCCTTTGAAGAAAGAAAAAGCTCCATCAAAAGAGTGATCCAAACAACATATCCAGCGTTAGTTTGCTTGATTTTCCGGTCGTGGACTATGAAATAAGATTCTTAACATCAATCAATAGTACTTTGTATACACTGTCCGCTTCCCAATTGAGTATTACATGGCAATTTCTCTATTTCACTCCTCGCTGCATATATTTTGAATGGGAAATGTAACTTCGCTAACTTAGAAGTCAGATCTTGGTTTGTAGATGTTATAAGACGAAATCTGGACTAGGCATGAAGCAGTCAAGGCGGGATTACAACGGTTAAAATCCCCCTCCCCCCAAGACGTCCACGGACGGTACCTAGGACGCGAGGCCGACACCGTATAGGTAGAGACTTAAGGATGTCGATTTGGTTAGTATGTGTTGCCCGGAGCTGCGCCCCAACGCGACCGTCCGGGCCCGGGAACCGAAATTGCACGAGATACCTCGCATGGCTGGTGCGCCCCGTAATTATGGCCCGCGTCTTCGTCAACCGGCACCTAGGCCAGCGTGGCACATCTATTATTGATTCGCGACATACGTGATGACACAACATCGCGACGTATACCTGGTACTTGACAGAGTACAGCGGTGCCGCCGAATCGAAGCTTTCATCCCCGCATCTGCAGAGGAAGCTCCTCTCGAAGCGCCCTATACCAGGTATATGATTCTCAGCCTCGTCTGCTAGCTCATGTGTGAGCGGCATGTCTCGATCTGGCTGTGGGAACTCTTGCTGATACCCGTGGCCTGCTCGACGCGATCCCGTAGTGTACGCAGCAACTGCCCAGGCTTGCACTTGATATGACGTTCGCGTCGATCAGCCCTACAGATGGGCCCAGCCGTTCCTAAACACGGACAGTCGGGCATACTTTCACGCAAGCCATAGACGGCAGACGACGTCCCATTAGTGGCAGCCTCTACCGAACAAAACACCAAACCCTTGTCTTCCTAATCCTGGCCAGATCTTATAAAGGGGCTGCTCCTCTCCTGCTATCATAGCCGGGATATCTATGCGCTTCTTGCTTTCCCCTTACTGTATAATAGTCATTTGTCGAACTTCAGAATATTAAAGCCCTAAAAAAATCCAAAAGAGCATCATGCCCGTCGGCTGTGAGAAGGAATATGCGGAGCTTTGATGCGGCATGGGACCTTGCAGCGTAAAGTCAAAGCGATAGCCGCTGCGTTCGGAGACTTGTTTTTTCGTCGTTGACTCAGCCCTTGTGACATAAATCAAGACCACAAGACTAGAGTCGCAGCCGTCTTATGTCTTAGATCTCATCGCGCCCAAACGCCTGACATCAAAGGCCACGCACGCCTTGGGTACCAGTCTTAGATTGTGTCACAATCAAGCTCAAATTGAATCGTCCTACTTGGACATACCGAAAGCATCTACTTCCTTATTGCATGATTTCCAGCTAGATACATATCCGTTATAATTTTTTTTTAAAAGGGGGGACCTCCCTAATGTATGTCTTGAATCCTTAACTCGTTTTCCTTTCAAGATGTCAGGGCTGAAAATGCAATTGATTCTTGATCCTGAAAGGCAGGTAGTGCGACTAATCCTTATAGCAAGAAGGAAGAGAATGTAAGGGGGCGTGTTTGGTGCCAGACAAAGGCTGTGGCCAAATGGCTTCGGCAAGCCCCTTTTTAAAACAGTCAAGTTGTTTGCCTGCCGCTTAATTTACAATCTTGACATAGGATATTTGACTTCAAGTATATACAATCCGGCCAGTCAAGGATCAGCACTAAGACATCCGCTAAAAAGCATCGATCAGATGCCGAGTTATGAATATGGATTAAAGGTAAAGACTGAAGTTTGAGATAGTAATAAGATTTAATAATTCATTAGTAACTTTCATATTCAACAGCTTATGCCCTTTCCCAAAACACTATTACAAGTTTTAGTGTATAAACATCTAGGTGAGGAAATATAACGAGTCAATACTTTAAGGTATTGCTGTGCGTTATGTTGGAAGCAATATTTTGATCACGACGATGTAACGAACAGGAAACAGCACTTAAATGTATGTATTTTCCCTTACGATTACTAAGGACAGAGCATTTAAATCATGCCTGTAAAGTATGAGACATCTAGACACTGCAAATCAATACCCAATTAGGCAGTTGCACGAGACTCTCGGTGAGGCCAAATTGCCGCCCACTTGCGAAATATACTTTGGAATGACGTAGAAGCCTTTCTGAGCTAGAATGCCATTATAGCTATCCGAGGGAAATTGATAGTTTACTCGGCGCTCTACTTGCTCCTACCAATTTTCTAGTAATAAGTAAACTAGTCCTTCCGTGTAATTTGAGGCCCGTATAACAAGCGTTGTTCTCCTTAAAAAGAAGAAACTTGAACATCCCGTATCATCTCATAGGCGGAAACCCATGTCATCGTTGATTGGGTTAAGCTTGATTATGCCCAAGCCCCGCGAGTCCTCTTGTGGTCACGGCAGTGACAAGCACTACTCGCGATCATGCCTGGTCCTCCGTGTCTCGCCCATCGGCAACTTTTCCGGAAGATTTGTTCCACTGCATGAAATAACAGAAGCGGAAACCGCTTTGTTTCAATAAAAAGCTTAGCATATTGGTGAGATTGACCTTCGCCCGCTTTCTACTGATTCCTCTGAGATAGTGGCCTGCACGGCGAAAGCATAATGTTCGCCGGTGACAGCCCGCCACTTGTTCGGAGCGGTTGAAAAACAATGACCAAACTTGATATTAGAGACGCCAAGACCACAGAGCAGCCCAGCCAAGGTCGAGAGAGAGAAACCCCAAGCGCCTCCGTCGCGATATCCCCGGCGGGGTCTTTCAGGATTCACCAGGAGCGGCTCACTGGTCATCTGCTGATTCACACCGCACCTACCTATTTGTCTTAGCCTCGAAATTGCATCATAACTACAGCAACACGGGTTTCTTCGCCTCGGCCTCGCTTCGTGTCTTCCTAGCTATAACCAACATGCTACATCTATAAAGTCTGCCTCTCCCTATCCGGTTCGACTAGAATGGCCTCCCCCCACAGCGTCCAAGCAACGGCAAACCTTCTGTAGTCCTCCACTCATATCCCCTCTCTTATAACATACACTTGGAACCTCTTTTTGCGTTTCCATCTCAATTGCCAAAATGAGATCCCTCCGAATCCTTGGTTTCGCCACATTAGCTCTGGCCCTGCCAAGCCCGGCAGTCCAGGAGAATAGCGCGGCTATTGTCAAGCGAGGCGTAGAAGACAGTGTCGCCGTCGAGGGCCTGTATAAGAGAGGACCCATTGATCAGGCTTTCTCATCCGCCGCCGCGGACCTGAGTTCTTCCGTCAATCCCAAAATTACTGTCATTCGTACGCTCATTCCCATCTTCATAAATGGTAGCACCCTACAGCTTTCGACACCATTAACACTATCACAGAGTCTTCTGTTGCTACGCTAAAAAGCTCGACCGACGCGCAGGTCACCGCCCAGGCTGTGGCCACCATCAGAACCAACCTCCAAGGGATTGCAGTGGACCTTGGTAGGGATGGTATCGTTATAGTAGGAGCAGTCAGTAGTCTCGGTCGGGCTGTGCCTGCCCTGACGCAAGCTGACATCGACAACCTTACTGCTGCCCTCAATAGCCTCACTTCTACCCTGACCAACATCCAAGCTACTTTGGTCCTGGTTCAGAGCGTCTCTGCTAGTACCACTGCCGCCGTCGCCTCCAACATCTTTACTGTCCGTCTTAGTGCGACAACTATCGTGAATCCCGTCCAGATCCTGGTTCCTAACATCATCGCATCCGGAACGATCAAGGGGCTTAACGTTACCAACCTTACAGAAGCCTATCGCAAATTCGATGTGATCGGGGTTGAACTCATCTCGGGCCTATAGGAGACCAATCTCCGCCTCGGGAGAGTTGCCGTCAGATAGTTCCGGCTGACGAGCCGAAATCTTATCATCGCCCGCTCTCTCAGAGATATCCTGGACGGTTATTGAGATAGAGTTCCTATCATCAGTTCGAACTATCGTATCGGATCGGTAATCTCTTGAAGATATGCTATTTTCATATATAATTAATCCTTCATCGTAGGATTAGCAGAAGCTTGGATTTTCACACTCTTTAATACAGATGCATCTGGAACCATCTTATAAACGTGCTATTAACTTGTCATCTTCATTAAAAGTAAGTTGTTCGTATAATACCTCGTCGTTGCGCTACACTCAACAACCACAGGATAACCTCAGACAGCTGGGTACCGTGTACCAGCTGGTGCGCATCTGAGTACCATAGGCAGATAGTTTTCACGTAGCTGTAGTAGCATACATAATCTATGCTTCTTATTACATACAAATCGCACCTGTTCATCGTGACCCTCACGTACCAAGAATATTATTATTTAATAATATCTACATATAATATTTCAATAAAAAAGTTATGAAATAAAGCCTTTAATATATTATTCTTTACGGTAAATTAAGTTGTTAATATTATCATAAAGTCGAAGGTTAAGTACGATAAGTATATTCCACTATAGGCTCGTAAGATTACAAGACTATGCCTTATCCTCCTTTTCTATGTAGAGGGAGAACTTGGAGGCTAGGTAATAATGGTAGAGGTACTATAACGGAAGCCCCACGAGACCTAGGCTGTGCGCCTTACCTTAGCTAGTGTGACATCTGCCAAACCCTAACACTTTACTGGGGCAGGGCCCGGGTTCTTGTAGCTCGTTGGAATGGGCCAGTACAAGTTGATCAGGATACCTGGGTCGCTCGCCTATTTGCAACGTGTTTAGTCAATCATGAACCGTTTGCTACAGGACATAGAGACCTACGGAGTAAGCACCGGGGAAAGAAACACCGCTGAACGTTTTGGAGCCGCTGCCGGTTACAGTCAGTTGAGCGCAGCCAATATAGAACTACGCCAGTGTAAGTATGAATGCATGGTCTTTCACCACAGAAGGTTGGGATGATATTATCATTACCTGCGCTCCGCCCTTATCTCCTGCACTGTGGAGACCGATGTGCTCAACTCTGAGGAGATAATCTCCTGGGGCGACGCATGAGGGGATCGTCACGCTGACCTGGGTCGCGCCGTTTGACGACCACACCAATCCTGAGTCGGTGACGGAAGGGTGCTCCTCGTAGATCTTGAACCAGACATTTCCCTCACCAGAGAATGTCTTCGCGGTGTTCCCTGACGGTACCTTGGCCAAGTAGAAATGCATAGGTCCTGGGTGCTGGATGGATGGGTCGACTGGGAAAGCGATGCTGCTACCTGCAGTGACGGTCTTGATTCCGCTCGCCCCCGTGCCAGGATTCAGCTCGTAGCATCTGAGCTGAGAGTCGTTGACGTCTTGTACCGGGCCGTGGCTGTAGTGGTTGGTTGTTTCGCGGATGAATCTGTATTACTGCATGAGCTTTGACTACTGAACGACCTTGGGTGTTGCCACCTACTCCCATTCGGCGGATGCGGCCCCATTGTAGGACAGTTTTGGGAATGTGTCTAGGGCAAATTTAGTCATACCAGAGGACCTGGTCGAAATAGGTTGACGTACAATGTGCCTGAGCAGCTCCAAGGAGTGCTAAGAATGCAACGGACTTCATGGTGATTGTGCGAAGTTGATAAGTCTCAGTCGAGGTATAGCGTATGATCGTCACTAGTTGTCTTATCTTGGCAGCAGAAACCCCGATCACAGCGACGATCACCCTATCTTATAGGCCGTACAAGACGAAGTAAGCACCCCCACTAGGCGTTCTTGCACGGGGACCCGGACCGTAACCATCCGCCAGGTTACATCAATCAACGACGGTATGCCAAGGAAGTGAGGCGCTGCTTTCTGGGGAACCCTGTCACATACAACCCTTCGGGACTTTTCTTTCTATCATGTATGGAGCAAAGGTTGCTGCGGTATACCGATCGGGAATGACTCAGGGCCATAGGCTTACACGGCATCGCCAGGGCTGGATCACGCCAAATATGCAAAGGATAGATTCCTTCCATGGAAGTTTTGGACGACTCAAAAAATTGCAATTCTAGGAGCATCAACAGCCGTGCTTAGATATACAGGTCTGTGCTGGATGGTCACTGTCCAAGCGAACTACTATGGGCTTGCGCGACTGTGTAGAAACCTGACTTCCCAGAGAGTTCTGTTCAGTTCTATAACCACTTGGCTTTGCAGTCTGACTTCCATCTTGCTAGAGATAGGACAAGGGTAGGCGCACCCGCGTTTCTCAGCGCTTCCTCTGATCCAGGCAGAATAATCAGAATCAGACAAGAAACGTGGGCATTCCAGACGATATAATTACCGAAACCGTCAACAGGCCAAGGCCACACAGTTACCAAATAGAGCCAAAGCGGGAGGTCTTCCGAAAGCAGTAACTCAGGGGTATTCTGATTGGCTCGCTTGGCGGAGCTCAAGCATCTCATGGTCACCCCAAGACCATGAAAGGGGGAACACGCATCCACCAATGGTGGATAACTTAAATATTTAGGTGCTACATAAGCCTAGAGATAACTCACATCTATCTCGATCTCCCGTCATTGATTGTAGACTGGCCAGCAGATGCACATTGCCAAATCTCACATCGGCCCGAATTTGGCTTCATCACCTGCCTTGGCTCTTTGCAATGAATCAAATTAGGTACCGCATGTCATGTACAGGCCAGTATCTAGTCGAATAATTCTGTACAGCGGGAATCAATGTTTCCGGTCTTATATGTCCTACTCTGGGTCCGATATCATTGTACAACTGAACAGAGGAATTGCAGTGTACTTTGTACATCGTGTCTTAAATAAAACTATGGTTTGTCCAAAGCCGGAACAATATACTCCACAGAACCTCAATAGTTAGATCGCGTTTTATAACTTTAATTGCAGTATGGGGCCTTCTTGAGTGCATCATGCCGATTTGTGTAGCACACCCGGAGCGTCGGCGGCCTCCAAGAGCAAATGTCAAAGAGTAACCCAACCTCAAATGGACTGAAAGTCCGAACTGTCCACCACGCAGCAAAATATGGCGGCCCAATCCTGGCCTACGAAAAAGTCCCGAATCAGCTTGGTCCAATGTGCCCAAGAAGCTATTCGCCTCATCTGAGCCACAGCGTGAAGGAACAAAGGGACCCGTCACATCCACTTCACCGGACCATACAATCGCATCCACGGCTTGTGAGGCGAGCTGGCTTGCTGGCGGCGATTCGGCACCCTAATTATTCCACGGACTCGGGATCTTTCCGTCACCCCGAGAATGAGCTTTGTTACCTGCTGAGAGTTATGCGATGGGTTAGTTGTCCCTCCTGAGCCCGCACCTAGGTTCAACGCGCGTAGAATGCAATAAGGGAAACGATATATTCCATGCCATCAGAATATACGTATTAAGAGACAGGAGACTTTTTTTTGGCGAGCAAGAGTCACAATAGTGCATTGTCGCCAATCTCGTTGGTCCATTGCCTTAAGACATGTCGTTGAGTCTAGTGGAATACGACTACAGACTATATCGGCCCTTACTACATTGATGTCGTTAAACAAATGGAGTGTCGGGCTTGGCTATAGACGACACAACCTTCCGTTCTGCGTCTGGACGCCCTGCTCACGGGTTCTGACCTCCCACGCCTCGCTTCCTACCCCCGTGGTTGCGTAAAAGACATTGCTAGGGTCCCACTTATGCTTAAGTCTCAGCAGCTCGGCGTACTGGTCTCCGTAGAACTCCTGCTGCCAATTGGGCTCCATGACGTGCGCCTCGTTGAGGTAGGATCCACCCCCCTCGCTCGCCGGCGCGACCTGTCTCCAGGGTTCAAGGATGGCGTTGATCTCCTCGTGCGCGGCTGTCATCTGCGCCGGCGTAGCATCCGCTGCCACGGGGGCATTCGTGATCAGGAATGCGATGGTGTTGCGCCATGCGGAGCTGACGGCGTTGTCGGCATTCAGTCGGTTTCGTGGCGCCTGGTGGTAACCCAGGATCACATGGCCCGCCTCCCCATGCTTCTGGACAAGGTCAAAGGTGTCATTGAACTTTGCTGGGTCCTCCCAGTTGGCGCGAGGAAACAACCGGTTCCCTGGCATGCTGGTGTAACGGCCAACGCTGTCTTTCCCAAACGCGTCTTTGATGCCAAATTGGTCGTTGTAAGCCGGCAGGTAGTCATCATAGTAGGTTGTATTTGGCGTGAAAGGTATCCCCAATGCTTGCAGTTTGTCAAACCAAGGCTTTACGAGCTGGTTGAATGACTCAATAGTGTGATTGGGAGCGAAGAATGGGTGCATGTCCAGTACGGGGGCCCCGCCGGTTGAATTGATAGAATACCAAGAATACGTCCCCGCATCAGTAAACGGGATGAAAAGCTCAAAGTATGCTCGTATCCCCTCCCAAAATGTCTCGTTGCTGACGCTGGGGCCTACCCCGAAGGTGAAGGTAGATGTGACGACCTTCACTCGGGGGTGAACTCTGCAGTACAGGGTCAGTGTCTGGGTTTGGTAACTACATCCATTGAACAACTCACCTGACTGTGGCAGATGTTACAATGCCAAAAGTGCTACCCCCTCCACCACGCAAAGCCCAAAAGAGATCAGGGTTTGAGGTCTCATTTGCGGTGACGAATCGGCCATCAGCAGTTACCACCTCAAACCCAAGCACCTGGTCAGCAGCCATGCCATATAGTCCCGACAGCGGCGTGTGGCCACCGCCGGCGAGATAGCCACCGGCAAAGCCCACGCTCTATACACGAGTCAGGATTCAGTTCTCAACCTTCGATTCAAGGGATGCAAACCTCGCAGATGCCACCAAGCGCACTCACACCGTACTGGTGCGCAGCGTTATAAACCTCTCGAACAGTAACGCCCGCGCCGACTTTCAGAGCAGCTCCGCGATAAGTGGCACTGTGATAGTCAGGCAGGAATGCGATGTCCTTGAAATGATGTGTCCACACACTTAGCGACCCGGCCCCATTTGACTTCCCCAGATAGCAGTGGCCCGTGTTCTTGATCACCAGTCGGATGTTCTTGGTAAGAGCAAAGTTCACAGCGTGCTGGATCTGCGCGACATTGCTGACGTTCACTGCATACGTCGGATACCCCCCCAACGTGCAAGTACCATTTGCATTGTTCATCGGAAGGCAAGTTTTACCCTGCCACAGGGGCCACATCGTCGACGTTGGATCGGCTTCACTACAAGGACGGTCAGCAGTATAACTCGAGTTGACTGCCATGAGATGCTTTAGTCTCACTGGAAATAGGGGTTGGGGAAGTTTTTCGTCACAGCTGCACACTTCTCCTTGTCGAAAACGCCCCAGTTCTGATAACAGGGGGCGCCTATTGGGACCGTTGGGATAAGTGCACCACCCAGCAAATCATCAAAGCTATCCCATTCCTGATCGGAGGGCCAATCTGCCTCACCAGGAAAGGTTCTGCACTCGCCACTGTCTAAGACTGGTCTCCTAACACCAAAGTTACCTAGACTTTGCTCATCCAAATGGGATGATTCGTACTCGAACAAGGGAAAGCCGCTGGTAGCAGCTTGAACTGGAGAGCTTGGAGGCGCAGCATTGACCTCAACAGGCGTCCAACACAATATCGAGAGGGCAATAGCCGCGTGGAGCCAATGTTGCCGGAAAGTCATGGTGAGCAAAATGTCCCATGGAAAGTCGAGATACGTGGTGGCTGTTGGAGGCTAGAACATGTGCGCACACGTGGATTCATATACACGCCTGTCATCACAGGGCTCAAGCTGAGCTGTTAGGACAGCAGCGGGGTCCCTGCAGTTTTCGCACTTGGTTGCCCTGGTAGAAGGGGCAAAGGGTGCTATAGCACTTGCGGCTCCATCAGACATATTGCAGATGCTCTTGGCACCAGTCTCGTGGCTCTGTGGACGTGCAAACGAGAGGTGCAGATGACCCCGCAATTGGATGGCCGCTTTGCACGGCATTGGGCCGGCAGCATGGGCGAAAAATTCATGGGCTTTGAATGTGACACTGTGACGGGTGCTGGCTGAGTCTTGATTTCTTGAGTTGCGCCGCTAATGCGATGCCCGCCTCTGGGCCGACAATCATTGCTTACTTAAGTAGGTATATTAGTGATCGGATGAAGGTGCTCTTATTCACGACATATGAGCATGGATAGGTACCTTTTCGAATAGCAAAAACAGTGAGCTCAAGTACGTACGAACAACGCGTAGCCTCATTTGTATAGTATAATGCCTCACGCCCAAGTATCTGTTAGCCACACGAGTAGAGACGAGAGCGTGGTGTTGGGGTATCCATTGATCTCATTTTGGCCATCAACTCCAATGCATGCTTTTGGGTTGGTTCTGTTAGTTTCCCATTAAACGCCTGGCTTTCAGGAGAACGAAAATAGGGGATGACCCTGCTCTGCAGCATGACAGCGACTCAGCCAGCTTGACCACCTGTACTACCCGTACTCGCAGGCCTGGGCGGCGGAGTGGGCTGGCTGCCTTCCCTCTCCATAGCCACACCACCGATGAATCCCATGCCATGGTGTCCTTGCCCGGGCCCGTCTTCCCCCTCGCTGTCCTCGCCCTGCTGGCTGTCGCCACTGCCCATGCCGGCCAGTTGTTGCTCGGCGACCTTCCTTTCGACCTCCTTTAGCCTCTCCTTCTCGACGGGGTCGACCAGATCGTCATCGTCACTCCAGAGGGCGGCATCGTCATCTGGCACATCAGGCATAGCCATGCGCCGCCAGAACCTGATCTCCTGCTTCTTGGCCTTCTCATCAATGCGGCGGTCGTTGCGAGCCTCGTCCTCGTCGTAGCGCTTGCGGAACTCGCGGAGCAGCTTGTTGGCGCGGCCGGCGTGCTCCTGCATCTCCCAGATCTGCTCGCGCAGACGGGAGTTCTCGGCGCGTGTCTCTGCCAGCTGGGAGCGGTAGGACCGGTGCCAGGCACTGACGTCGGCTATGTGCTTTTGTTTGTAATTGTGGAACTGGCTGAGGAGGCCCGAGAGGATGCGGGCGTACGACGTCAGCAGGGCAAAGTTGGCGTCACGGCTGGTTTTGGCCCGGTCGAGGGATTCGGTGAGGACAGAAAGCAGAGCCTCCAGGTTGGGTTCTTGGGCTGTTGGGACGCGGTTAGCTGAGTCCTCGCGGTCGACCCAGGGTCGTGGAGAGAGTGTGTATGTAACCTACCATAGATGTCGTCTGCGATCTCCCCCAGCACCTCATCATTGCCCAACCCTCGCTCGTGCGCACGATTCCGTACCCTGCCAATGCCACTGACAATGTCTTCGGTCTGCCGCCTGTTCTCGGCCAGCTGTCTCGACAGCTCCTCGACCAAGCCGTAGATGATGTTGAGCTCGGCCTGGTGGCCGGCAGGCGTGGGACCGACAGCCATGGCGGCGCCGGCATTGACACCAGGGCCCTGCATAGCCGGGCCAGCGCCGTTCATGCCGTTCATGGCGGCGGGATGGCCGTTGGCGTAGGCGAGGAGATTCTGCAGCTGGATGTGCTGGTGCTGGGCCTGTACGGCGCGCGCGGTGGCCTCGGCAGCAGCGCGTTGTGAGGCCTCAAACTGGGCGGCGTCCTGGTTGACGTTGTAGATGACGAAATGCTGCTGCTGCTGCTGCTGCTGTCTCTCTGGCCTTGGTGGGTTGTCGCCGGATTGGTAGTGAGGTTGAGGCTGAGGGCGCTGCGGGGGAGCCGGGGGCTGCTGTGTCGGGGGCTCTCGGGGATGCGACGGGGATGTTGATGGCGAAGGCGAGTGAGAGGTTGATGGTGCCGTCGGGGCTGCTGAGGATGGCGGCGCTGGCGGATGGAGAAAGTTCATTGTTGTCGTTGCTGCCGATCGGCCAGACCCGGCCGCGCACCGCCGCCGCCGCCGCTGCCCACTGGACGAGGCCCCGTGCTCGATGCTAGACCCCTGGAGCGCGCCGCAACTTTAACGGGCTTCTGGCGTCTGGGGAGCCACTGGACGGGGGCACTTGGAGCGGTGGCCGGTGCACAGAGCTTCTCGGTCGGGGGCGAGGCAGCGAGGTCACACAACCAATTGGCAGGCGGCGAAGGAATTGGATGCTTGGAGGTCGACACGCTCAACGGCTGTTGTCCCAGCATTCGACACTGGAGCAGGCTCGGATGCTCTGCTTTGCCAAACCAATGCGGTTGCTCTAGCCCCCTCGTTTGGTTCACGGTCAACCAAAGTCAGATCCCGCCCGCGGTCAGAGGCTGGAACGTGGCAAGCTCGAGCGTGATGGAAGTCATTCGTCTCAAGCCACCTGCTCGCGTGATATGTAAGTTACGCTCAGGATTCTTCCATGTTGCACCCATCCAAGTAGGACTGAGACTTGGGGGTTTGGTAAGCGGTACGGGTACGGGTACGGAGTACCTACCACGCAGGGGACCAACACAGCCGCCCATTGGCGATTGGCGCGCGCTACATGCGTCGTGGATGTCTCTCTTTCTTGCCAACTCCCCCAGACCTGGATCTGATCTGATCCGGCATGCGATAGCAAGAGACACGATATACTGACCCTCCACCCCCGGCGTCATCCTCCGCGTACTAGTCGAGTAGCATGTTGATGTCCAGGACCATCTCGCCCTCTGCCGGACATTGGGCTGCCCCAACTCTTCAACGGCCTTCCCCTACTCGATCGTCTCATGTTAAGCGCGCCACTGATCGACGCTCAATTGCGAGGGTTTACCTGCTCCACCGCAGCCCACACCGGCCATCCACCTCCCACGGCGGTGCTGATCCCACAGCCTGATTGGCCCCGTCTGGTCCACTGCCGGCAACTAATCTGTGCAGCTTCTCAACCCAGTTCATGCCGCTAGTCGATGAAGAAACAGTCTTCATTTCGAATGTCTATGTTTCTCGTTGACTAGGGACTGGACATGCCCACTTTGTATACGTAGTCTCCTGGTCTAACGTCTCTTGATCTTCTCGTTCATGCGACTCACTTGGGATGGCACCTCTGAGCTGCTTAGTGTCAGGGTGTATGGTGGACATTGTCGCGCTCAGCCGTGACAACCCACGCCATTGACCACCCAACTAGATCCTCGAATTGGCGGCGATCACTGAATCCTTTGGCCTTCTTCTTCTGTCGCCAATGGCTCCGTATCGCGCTAGCTGTATTGCAAGCTATACCACTATGGTATGCAATCCACAATGTTCGCTCTAGTTAGGCCAACTAAGGCCTCGCTACACCTGAATCGGGCTGGTCTTCAGCCTCGCAAATAGGATCAAGTGGCTTGATCTCCATCTGCACGCCAGACGAGTCGGTTCGGGGAACCCGCTGCTTGTACCCGGCCGAGTTCTCCAGCACGCGAGGCGGCAGTCCATCTCTTAAGATGCCGCGCCCTGCTGGTGGCCTTATGATCCCTCCCCTTTCCGTCTCACAAGTAGCTGTGTCTGGGCCTTGTGAGCCTTAACTGAGCCGTCCCGAGAGTCGGACTGGGCCTACTGGTAGCTCTCAACCGTCCAGCTATACGCTCATGTTCTCTCAATCGTTGTTGGTGCCCCTTGCGGGCCTCCTCGTACCGGGGATGGCGACCACTATCCAGCTTCTCGCGCGTGAGACGTCGCCTGCCGAATTACAAGGGAAAATGATGGCACCGAGGGCACCCGAAACCACCACAGCACCATTCCACCCGCGCTGGGCCGGCATGGGAATGGATCGCCTGTTCGAGAGGGCGGATCCGGTCGGTACCAATACTTGTGGCTACATCTCGGGAACCAGCAGTATGTGGACTCTATCAGGGCATGCGCTGGCTTACTTGTTGACCTTCAACCAGGCTATTACGCATTGACTTGCGATGATATCTACACCTGCACCAATTCGGGTTCCTATCGAGGCTGCTGCAGTTCCAGTGCCTGCTCAGCATCGACAAACTTCTATACGGCATGTTATGATGCGACGGCAGCCGAATGCTCAGCGACAAGTTTAGGTTCCAATTCCATCTGTTGGTATGCTTGGGCCCGAGTCCCCTGGTTCAAATTCAGACCGGTGCTAACATGAGCAGCAATATTGCAACTGAGTATCCTTACTGCGTAACATATCTCTGGTCCACATCTGTCTCACCAGGTCAGCTGTTCACCGAGTTTAACTGCGACCGGTCTGCCTTCTCGGGGCAATACTTCCTCGCCGCCACCTCACCCTCCACCACGTCTACCTCATCAGCGACCACTCGCTCAGGCACCTCCGCCTCGGTGACAATCAGCAGCAGCGCCGCCGCAGTAGTCACACCGGACTCGTCATCTTCTTCAAGCAGCGGCAGCAGTACTAACACGGGCGCCATTGCGGGCGGTGTCGTGGGCGGTGTGGTTGTCTTGGCCCTCATTGGCTTAGGCGTCTGGTTCTTGCTACGGAAGAAGAAGTCCGTCGACAACGACAACACATCACCGCCCACTCAGCCACAGCCGGATATGGCACAGTCTGCAGGCTATCCCTCGCCTCCGCCACCCGGCACTCCGGGCTACGACCCGCGATTCAGTTTCGCCGCTGCACACAGCCAGATGAGCCCAACGACGCCGGGATATCCGAGTCCGCAGGGTACTCCCAGCCCGTACTATGATCCGCAATTAGGAGGCTATTATGGGGCTCAGAAATCGGAGCAGGGGCATAATGCTAGCTTTATGTATGCGCAATCGACAGGCGGCCAGGCCGGCAAGGATATGCCTGGCCATGATGGATCTATAGCAGCGGGACCCGCGGTTCCGCACCACTATGCGGAAATGGATGGGCAGAATCCGGTTGGGACTATTGGCAATAGAGCGGAGCTGTCGTAGATATCATCTGGATGCTTGGGAGAAGACGAAAGACGATGGCAAACGGTTTTGATGAATTACAATATCCCATAGACCGATGCAGATGACCCGGATGGGCATCACAATTACCTCGCTAGAATATTAGACTAATGTAGAATCCAAGGTCAAGGAGTTGTCATCAGGTTCTAGAAATAACTATGAGGCACGACACCATGTCGGTCACTGGAGCTTGATCCTGAAAACTCATCCTGGAAATTTGGAGCAAGCCCTGCAGTATATTCGTCATGATATATCCAGTTGAAGCGAAATCTAGCGAGTGAGACGTAGGATCGATAATATCAATCTCCTCTTGACACCTTTCTTGGGCCGGCTTTTCAGACTTTGTTCCACTTTGTCATAATAGTCGCGGTCCTCGGCATTCAGCTTTCCAAGTCTCCTCAATTCCTCCACGAGGTCGATGAACCCGGCCTGGGAGTGAGTCTTGGCTTGGGTCGCCCCTTGGGACACCAAGAACTGTACCATCTGATGTCTTTCTTGGGTTGCGATAGGCGGAAGTTCGAAAGGAGGATCGAAGCCCTCATCCATGAAGTACTTATGGCCGAAGACTGCATTTTCAAGGATCCCGATTGTGCGTTTTGTGGCTGTGAGACCCAGTGACACTCGTCCATCAGTGACCTGCCTTCGAATATGCTCTTGGACATAGGGAAAGATGGAAAACTGGGCCGTCAATCCCACAAAAGTGTTTTTGGGGGAGTCTTTACTGGAGCAAATACGTTGCTTTTCATACCAATGTTGATGGTAGCTGTCAGTTCTGTCACGCTCGGGCCATGCGACTTGCGCTGAAAGGTAAGCTGTGCTGGATTTGACGTTGAGGGTATCCATTAGCTCTATCAAGCGTGGGGTGTTCGCTGCAGTGGCCTGGGCTTTGTACGCATACGATAAAACTTTTGCAATCGCTATCCAGAAGCTGCCGTGGGAGTAATCCAGTATCTCTTTGCGATCGGCAATTGTCAGGACGTGGATCTCGAATAAAGTCATATAGGGGTCGTAGGCATTCTCCCCATATGACGAACATATGTCTTCCCAAACGTGCGCCTGCAAGGCCCAATCTCGTGCCGTACGATGTGGGAAGTCCACAAAAGTTCCACCCTCAGGAATCTCGAGTAGGCCCCTGGTTCTTGAAGCAAGGCGCCTTTTCACCGTTTTCACGGAGAGGCTTTTGATACCCACAAGGTCATCAATCCGGACTTTCCTCGAAGTAATCTCTTCTGCAAGCCACATACTAAAAGAGGAGAGTGGTCCATAGGAAGCCACACTCAGCTGTATCATCCAAGAGGCTTTGGCTTTGTTTTGGGGAAGGATGCGAGCCCAGATAGAGTCGTAAAGGCTAGAAATATCCAGAGGAAGGGCTCGGATGCAGTCTTTCAAATCTGTCATGCTGTCCCCAGCTGTGAGGCACTCTAGCAATGTTTCCATAACTAGCGAAACCCAGAGAAACACGCCTCGCGCCTTCGTGACGACGTCGTCCACAAGAAGGTCCGCTTCCTCAGAATAGATGCGGCGCATCTCATCGAACCCCCTGTTTTCGTCCAGCTGCGTTTTGACAAATGACCTCAAATCATCAAAAGTCAGGAGATGCATCTCAAGCAACGGATTGCCGTAGAATTCGTCGTCAAACTCCGTCCAAGGTCGACTTGCCACGCATACCTTGATGCAATCTTGTGAGACTTTCGTCACTTCTCGAATCAGATCCAGCACTTGGTTCGGGAGCATGTCGAATTCGTCAAGACCATCGACGAATAGTGCAAGCTTGAAAGATTGTCCGCACTGGGACAAAAGCCGACCGAATGACTCCTCGATCTCCCACGATGACCACGCAGGAAGCTGTTGAGGGTTCCGAAATATCTTTGCAAACATAAAACGCCTCGGGGATACAAACGGAATCAACTTGTTATCAATACTGAAGGCTTGACATAACAGACTGCGCTTTAGACCTATCCAGCTTTTTTGCATGTCGTTCCCGCCAATCCAGGCGTAGTATTTCATTATATAGGGTGGAAGTGGCGCAGACCATTTCTCGAGGTGAAATGCAGTGCTAGGATGCTCGATGATATACTTCATCATTGTTGACTTGCCAGATCCCGGCTTCCCCGTTATCCAGTAGACTGTGTTTGAGTCGGCCTCGAGCCATTGAGGAAAGTTGTGCCACTGGAGCTTCCCTTCTCCGTCGGGAGGGGTTGTGTGGAAGATCCACTGGTATGTAGATCGGAAATTCTTTGGAATCGCTTCTTCCCTTCTTCCCATTGCCTCATAGCTCAAATCCGTTATAAGAGCTTCAGCGAGCTTTGTCAGATTCACTTGGTGTGCCATTGGTCGACCATCAGGGATAATGGTGTCAGAATCTATGATCCACTTCCGATTCCAAATGGTGTCAACCAAAGTCTGACGTATCCCTTTTAAAAGCCCTGGAGAGTCACCGTCAAGTTCACTGAAGATATCTTCGTCGACCCTAGTAAACCCTGGTGTACGTGCAGCCTTTATTATCGGTATTAATGCGTCGGCAATGCATTCCTTAGTCTTCCGAGCGGGAGATATGGTGCGTATATTCTGATCCTCACTAAGACTTCGACTTAGGTCTTCCACCATTCCCGAGATTGGACTTGATTGATCGCTTAGGTCAAACATCTCCAAATTATGCTTGCTCATCATGGTTGAGATCTTAACTTTTCCGAGTATGGCCGTCAAGTCCTCGAGCTGTTGGCATAAATGTAACTCCCGCTTCTTTGCTTCTTTAGAATCTTCCCTGTAAGGTCGATCAGTATATAGTATCCACGTGGAAGAGATTGTACGATTACTATAACATGGATCGGCTGATGAAATTCCTTCAATCTTACCAGAGGGAGAATATCATGCTTGTAACCATCTGGTGCTTGATTGTCGCCAATTGACGATTCGCTCCATCGATCTGGTCATGAGTCCAGATCCCTCCAAGCAACGCTAATCCATCATAATCAATAGATGGATATTGGGAAGTTCCCACCTTCGCTGGCTTCTTCAAAATGCCATCTAAGAGCTCCCGGCCAACCTGATTCCTCGGAGTACCATCCACAGTCAGTCTTTGAGGTCGGCTCTTTCGGATGTCATCAATCAAGTTCTGGAACTTTGAGCTGACTGCTTCGCAATCCTCACATACTTTGAGAATTTGCTTCTCAGCCAAGCTTGATCTTTGAGATGGACCAAACTGTTTCGAGCACTTCCTAACATCGTCAACCAACTGCAATAGTTCCTTGGTGTTTTGTACCAATTCGGCTTCTTCTCTTGGGGCATGGTAGGCTGCTTGTTTCGATTCATCATCCTTAGGGCTTAATTTCCTAACCCACTTCTTGTGTAGTAGGCGTCCACCGAAGTCCACAAATTGTATCACAGCTGCCGCGATCGCAAGGGCCGAAAGAGGATCCATTGTAGCACGCCATTGATTGGTCTGTCTCAGACACAGCACGCCTATAGTATCAATGAGAGAAATGATTTCCAACTTGCTTCAGACCTTTGCACGAACTCACATGCCTGATCAGCTTCGACATAACAGGCGCCCGGAGTGATGTCGGAGGCGGGGTAAGTGTTACGCTCGCGGAACTTTGGATGGCCAATACGCGGCGCACATCTACATTGATTGGTCGGGGTCATATGAATGAGGTTCCTGCAGCCTTACCTGCCGGAACGGAAGAATGATGGAACGCATCAAGATTCTAAGCACGAAAGGAAAGGGGACGAAGGAATGGGAAGGGAGGGAGGCGGCGGTCAGCTAATTCTCCCACGAATATGAGCCGATCCCATGTCAATAAAGTCATAGGGAATCAGCAAGCAGTGATATGATGATAGGCAATCATAGAAACACAAATTGAAACCACGGAGTGGCTGACTGCCTACCCAAGGTAGTTGGCTGTAGGTGGCTGGCACTACAGGGCCTTGTTACACAGGACCGGACTAAAAACCCTACAACATCATCCCTACAGACGGGCAGGAGGATTCTGTAAAAAAGAAAATGTAAAAAATTTCTACATACCAATACAAACCACGTTTATCCATAAATGTTATCGTCAAAAAAGCAAACTTTTCTTTCCGGATGCAAATTCGTAGCGTTTAGTCAATGACGTAATCGATAGCCTAACTTGTTCCTTAACCCTCTCTTCAACTGGCGAAGGGAGCTTTGCGATGTTACATTCCGCCTGTGAAAAGAATCGCCATTTAGCTTGCAAGTTTCGCTACATACACAGATGTCGTTTTCGTTGAAGACTCCGGAGGGGCTACCGACCCACGCGCAATTGGTCGACTTTTTTAACAAGGTTCTCCCACCCAACGTCAAGGACATCCCGCTCCTGTATCATGTGCCGCGCTGGCCTGGGTATAATGCCAGCAAGATATATGTACACGACATTGTACTCAGCGTCACGCCTACTCTAGGTGTCTACGCGAAACTGAGGCAGCTAGCGAGGGGGACCCGGAAGGCCGTCTGCTTCCTCCACAGACCGTTCCAGCTAGATCGGAAAGCACTACCCAAGGGCTCGTTAGTCCTGGCAAACCATAAGAGATTTGATGAGTTGCTGACAGTGGGCTATAATTTGGCCCTTGCTTCGCGACTTGGTATGGTCGTCGAGCGAGCGACTTGTATCCAGGGATACAAAGGAGATCCGGAACGTCGAATCGGAATTGTTGGCCCGCTAGGACAAGTAGAAACTCTCGAGAATCTGGCTCAGACTATATCCGCCGAACTTTGCGTCGCCGACATACATAAAAACAGCCAAAGCACCTCATCTCAAACGATTCAGGCTGTGGCTCTAATGAACGCCTTTGGCCCTGATGAGGTCTCCCGAGTCATCCTGACTACAAAGGGTGATGGGCTCATCCTGGAGGAAGTCAGCCCGCGTAGCTTGCTATATCTTACTGGGCAGCCGCGAGATCTGGGATTACGGGCTGCCGAGACTTTCAGGATGCCTTCAATCTGTGTCGGACATCGTCCTGCGGAGGAATGGGGCATTCGTTACCTAGAGAGTTCTCTTCACCAGACGTGGCCAAACCTTGCAGTTCATACGGTATTTGAGGATGAATCTCCTCCAGAAACCCAAAGTGTTCTGATAGAGGCCAAGAGTTAGAATGTCCATATTTCATCTATGGGACTCTTAGGATCAAATCACGTCAGCAACATCATCAGCTTTAAGGCAGTCTGTGCTCAGTAAATACAGGTAGACTGGCATTCATATGGCTGTTTAGAAGGAATTCTGGGACTTTGAATTAGGTATACTATCTGATTCTGACACGGTTCAGTGACGTGGCGTCAATGGACAGGTATTCCAGGGCCTTTCCATCCATCATCCCAAAAAGATAGCAATCTTTCTCCAAAAAGAAGTACCCACAATCCCGGGCGCTTAGGACGTAGAGAACTCGACATCAATGTGAAAGGTTTTATGACTTCTATTCTGGTTCCTTCGATATCGACCTGGAAAATGGTCCAGAGTATGATCTAGAAAGGAAATTCTGGGGTGGAGACGTGGACGGATTGTGATCGACATGTCACATCAGAATGGCATCCGCAGGCTTACCAAAGATTATTATGCCAGCTTCCATGTTGTTTTGGGATATTTCAGCGTGAAAGGATCAAGCTACACGGATTCATCCAACCTGTGGATACTCAGCCCTTGCCTTCGGATGGGATTTTGCCTGCGCTCAAAGGATCGGTGCTGACCCTCGCTAGTGGCTAATCATCTACAAATACTATAACTCTTATAATTGCCGTCTTACATGGCCTCAGCAGCAAGCTTACAACCGAGACTCTTGGCCATTAAATTTCCCTAAGAAGAAGATTTGTGCATGTCATTTCCGCATCTTGCATTTTAGCGATTTCCATTGGCTGAAGTCACTCTCAAGGATGAGGCGATGTTCGTGCAATCTGAAAATATCCCACATTCCTGTAGCTAGCAGCCTAGTGACTTCTCCTTGATTCAGGACACCTGGGAAGAAGAGAAACCACTCCCTGTCGATCACTCACGAACTATAAATGCGTGCCAGTCTTTCTTTAACTTCAGTCCAGAAGATACCTAGACAGCAAAACAAGCATAGTCGCACTCGCTTCATTCTCATTCTTAGCCCCGACGTTCCCATTACCCTGTGACCTGGAAAACACACACATCTAACCCAGGCCATGCATTTCTCCCAGATCTTCGTGTTACCTCTATTTTCAGTGGTTGCTGTGTCAGGCCTCGCAATCAGAGAGGCGGACAATGTTGACGGAGAAGCGAAGTTAGCCAAGCGCAATTGCTACCCAGGAGGTGTAAATTGGGGTAACGAATATCAAGTGGCCCTCGACGCTGTGGACATTGTCTGCCGGGACGAATTTGTTGGACACTATGACGGCCTGTCCGAATGGTCGGTTTGTTACAATTTGAGCGCTGGCAAGCGCGTCAACTTCAACGTGAGGCGCTGGGCTGGCACCCCCGGCGACTTGAGCTTTGAACTATGCCAGAAGTATCTGAGACTCGAGATTGTGGGCTGTGGTATGGGCGGCCAGAGCTACCAAGGGAATTGGAGATTCATGTAAGTTTGTTTATGTCATCATGAACACCGTCACGAAGATACTATTTGCTGATCCGTGAACTGCGCCAGGTCTGACCCCAACTCGGGAACATGCTAAACGACAAAACGTCTGATAAGCTATTTTCGTTCTCTCTACACATACCATTATATAAGCTCATTTCCGTTCTATCTCAACTGAGGTTGTCGTTCTTTTCACTTTTGGTTGCAAGATCATGGTTGTTGTAGGACCATGGATACATTCTTTATACATTCGCTCTCTTCTACTTATATACATCAAATAAGCTATCAGCTTCTGAGAAGCAATTCTTGCCGTTATTGTGAAATTTCAAATTCCCTCTTGAGAATGATCCAGTAATCAAGTATGTGCAGCATTGTAGATGGGGTGTCTAGTCGTTCTAATATAATTTCACTCCGGCTGATGTAAATGAAGACATGAGAAGCTTGCCTTTAGTTCTTGGGTTTCAGCTATCAGTTCATCCCGTGATTTTCATTACCACTTAGAAATTTCTTTTGTACCAATCGCATATCGAATCGGACAGCTTTCCGACTGAACTCAACATCTATACCAAACAGTGCAGGATCGTATGCGCAGAGACGCTGCAAGTACGACGTGGCCGATCTTCAAAGGGTAGCGCAGATGACCTTTCTTGGCTAGTTCTGACTGCAACTTGTCGGTCGCATCGTATCCTTCTTGATTTATGTTATTTGAAGAATGTCTTAGTTAGGCTACCGTCTTGTAATTATTTCAAAAAATTGCGTTGACCTACCCAGTGCTAAGCTAATAAGTGCTTACGGCAATCTAACCCAACAGGTAACAACACGAAGGCAGGTTTGTTCCTTATGCGAACTAGCGGCCGCTTGTCACACAACTATTCTTATCCAAACAGCTCAGGGCATTCAAAACGACGACAACATGTCTTCATACCTCTCTAAATGCTCTTTCCAGACCCACGCCAATAGTGACGATTCTCCTTTACGATGGGCAACCGAGTCTCAAAGCCCAAGCCTGGCACTGAATTCCAAGTCATTGGGGCTGGGCTCCCTCGCACTGGCACGGCATCTTTCAGTGAGGCACTTCGCATTCTCCTCGATGGCCCCGTCTACCATGGAGGCACGCAGACGACGCTGGGAAAACCAGTGGAGATTAAATCTTGGATCAAGCTGCTGTCTCACTGGCCTCCAGCCAACCCGACTGATCGGGAAGTTGGTTTGTTTTTGATGTCGACATCCGGCGCGAATAAACGCTGACCATAAAAGTGCTTGACATTCTAAGAGACCGCATTGGCGGCTATGCTGCCATCACGGACTCTCCTGCTGCAGGACTTGTGGAGGAATTGGTGGAACTATACCCAGACGCAAAGGTCATCTGCACAGTCCGCGACAAGGACAGTTGGGTGAAGAGCATGGCCGGAGTAAGTGGCGCGGCAACCATGTGGTTCCTACGCGGCGTACTGATGCCCATTCCGGGCATGCGGCACTTCGTGGACTACATCGAGGGGCTCCGCAAGCAGTGGGCGTTCCTGTATGGAGACTGTGAGCCGGCCACAGTAAAGACATACGACCGGCATATGATGTGGCTGAAGGAGATCGTGCCCGAGGATCGACTGATATTATTCAATGTCAAGGATGGGTGGGGGCCGCTGTGTAAGGCACTTGGCAAGCAGGTCCCCGAGGGCGTCCCCTTTCCGAGCATTAACGACGGGCAGGCCATCGATAAATTTGCGAAGCTGATGGTCCAGCGCGGGATCCTCCGATGGCTGGTGATCTTCCTGACGCTTGGCTTGGCTTTTGTCCCTTTTATTTGGATATAGATGTGACTTAATACAAGGTTTCAAATCCATAACCATCAAGGGTGGTGCATTTTGTAGTAACTTTTGATGAACTCGTCTAAGTCAGTGGCTATTGGCGCCGAACACCCTTCAATGCGGTGGTTCCATGATACCCGGACGTGGTTATTGTAGAGAATAACAAAGGAAATTGCTTAAAGTAGAAGAAACCAGGCATGTAGGGAAACTTGACATGACAAAGACATCATCCCGAAATCTGACAGCACTTATACTTGCCCCCGAGGACGGGGTAGTTGTGTTCCTGATTATCTTGTAATCATGTGTCAAAAGTATCAGTGTGAGCCGCATTGGTTGTGAATAGCAGGCTCAAATAATAATATGTATCGGCGCTATCTTGAACCCTAGAACCCGACAGTCCGTTCTTGCCAGTAACCTGCCTTCGTTGGGACAAAGAAACTATGGTACCAAAACCGACATCTACTTCGCTACTAGTGCAAGACTCGGATAGAGGCGCGATTTTTCCATGCCCTGTAACCTTGTTCATAATGTGTTGGCGTATATAGAACGTAGCCTGTAGACAATATTAACACTGAAAACTACTTAACAGCGTAGTTCTGAGACAGCAGCCAATGATGAGCCTAAGAAAGGACTGCGGCATTGATCTTGGCCAGTGCTATGTATGCATAGAATAGTAATTAGTAACAGCCCAAATAAAGGAGGATGAGGGATTCCATTTGCAACGGCATAAGCAGGGAAGTCCCTTTGACCCAAATTTGAATATCCCTGGCCACTGTGGCACACTCGTTAAGACAGTGTAATACGAAGATCGATAGCAGATGGCTGTGGACAGGGCATCTCATTAGAGTATAGTGGAATTCAGTAAGAGCAGAAATTTCAATGTATATGGTGAACATGACGCCTATGAACTACTTGGCACGTAACCTTTTCCTAGGTATCTAACTAGCTGAAGGAAAATACGTTTCATCAACGCTTACACAACCCACTCTTCTATTGTAATCCAACTGCCTATGCCGCTTATCTCAGAAAGGTTCTCAGTGTGGAACGGGGGTTTACCCCTGTGTCGGCGACTTTAGCCTTTCTAGCCTGATTGCAGACTTACCAGCATCGATATAGCATGGGATGCGACAAAAATAACCGCTCCACCCCATAGGCTATTGGAGAGAGAAGAGTGGTATGTGACTTTAATAACTAAGCGGGGCAAGCTCTATTGAGGCACTAGCAATTTGCTGCAGCGCTCGTAGGATTCGGTTCATAATAGGCTCCTGTACAGTTCGTAAATTGACAACCGGGACCTTGCTATATGATGCAAGGGTGACTAAGCTCAAATGCCGATGTATAAACACTCGGCCTTCCGCTTGGTCTGGATGCCACATATTTCCACATGAATTTCCGCTGAAATTGATGCTCACCGCGTAAAGGGTCTGAATGATGCTGCTTGTTACATTTTTGATATCCGCGTTCGCTGCGACGGGCTTGGCCCAAGCACCCACTGGATACCGCACTGTATACATTACCTCGATGGTCGACACCAAGTTTGTCGTGGTTCCTAAGTCGGCCACCAGTGGTAGCGCCATCGTCGTGTTAGTCTTCCTCTCCGATGGAGTGCAAGGATCTGTATCTGAACCATCTTCATGCACAGTCAAACCCTCACGAGTAAGCCGGAGCAGCAGTGGTACCTCAAGGAGGGCAATACTACGATCCAGCTAGCGGATTCCAAACTTTGCCTAGATGCTGGTGCTAAGAGTCAGTTTCTTCATATCACCTAGGGGGTTGATCCAACTCTAACCCAAGGATAAAAGGCAACTGGAAAGACATGGGCGCCATCACCCTGAAAGACTGTTCCGACACTGAGACTGCTCAAAAGTGGAACGTAATGGCTGATGGGCGAATTGCCCTCATAGCTTCAAGTCCGCGTAAGTATTATGCTATTATTTTTGGCGGGGACAGGACTGACATCCTAGATAGAGGAGTGCATTGACCTTCAGTACATGCGAGCCACAGCCAACAATCCAGTCGGTCTATATAGCTGTGCAGGTCTAGGAAACACGGGCGCCAAGGACAAGGGAATCAACTGGCCGCTAGCGAATGCAACGACGACCCCATAGGCTCTGGAAGTTGAGCCAAGCTGCTATGAAATGTGGAGGTTTGTCTTGTACCAGCACATTTGCAAGATTATAGCATTGCGTGCGGTTATAGTCTCTAAGAACTAGTTGTAGCAATGTTGACCTTCTGTTAGTGCTGACAGTTACGCATCCTTACTCTGTTCCACCGTAGATCCAAGACGTTGACACAACCCTGGCCAACTATACTTCTCCCAACGCAGACTGAATACACTCTGTCCTGCTCGGTCACAAGAGATTCAGATCCGCGGTGGATCATCTATCGGAAGGTCACGTCCTAACTCTCAATTATCTGCCGAATGATCAGACTGTATGCAGATCTAGTCTCGGCGATGCCTCTCCGGAGTCTCCCTGCTAGAGTGGAGTCTCTCCGGATCTGGAGTTCCACTAGCTCGGGTACAGCACCGCCGAAACCCCACACTTGCCCTCGGGCTGCATCCGAATTCCCGATGGGGTCGGCGGCATCCGTCCAATCATCGGATGGATTATTGTCATGATGTCAAATAGAAGACGTAAAGCGACTTGAACTGCTTTGAGATCCCCGAGATCAAGTTTCCAGTACCATCACTGACCAACTCCTCCAGAAGTCATTTTCGGCTTCGAGTTCGTTGATCTGTAGAAATGACGGCAAATGGCTGCATCGTCCCGCAGCTCACAGAGCTCCTCAGTAGTACACGCGGGGTTAATATACATGTTGATGGTAAGCGCTCCGTCTCTCTGGCTACTTCAGTTGAATATACACTCATCAATACCAGCAAACGAGTCTCATCCTCTGCAGGCTTTACAGGTAGTTATAGATGGTATCAAGAGCGAACACCCCCGCGAGGCTGGGGCACTGGAATCTGTGTTGGCAATTGCAGAGAACTCCACCGACTTTGGTGGGTTGGGACTAAGCTCTGAAAGCTCTGTGTCCGTCGACAAGTGTGACGAATTAGTCTTCCTGTCGTCGGCGTGGCTCGAATCACTAAACTCTGCGGACCGCAGCAGACAAATTCGACCCCCTATTGCGACCAAGCCACAAAGTCGTCGGTCCATGAATGTGACTGAAAAGATCTTCGCATTGCACGATGTAGAGAGCAAGGGCTGGGTACGGCCAGGAGAAATGATTCGAGTCGCCGTGGACTGGATTATGGCTAGTGAATTTAGTTGGCATGTAAGTTGTCACGTCTCAGAGCTTGAATGCTGCGAGAGTTCCCTGAACGAAATTTGATGTAGGGTATGGTATCAGTCTATAATCGCCTTGGAGATCCTGGAATCTTTCGCAACGACAGATTCTGGATAGCTGGTGACCACGTGGTGGACCCGCGAAATTACGACACACCCTTGACCAAGAAATTGATGGCACAAACCGACAAAGCAAGGCGTTCTTTCAAAATGACAGAATTCCAAGGACACAACTACACAATCATGCACACAGAGTTCTTCCGTGAGCGTACCCAGCCTGGACAATTAATCATAGGGAGTGATAGCCATACATGCAGCAGCGGGGCCAACGGCTGCCTCTCCATCGGCATGGGAGCCGCAGATGTAACAATGGCCTTAGTCACTGGCGAGACTTGGTTCAAGGTGCCAGAAGTCGTCGAGATACGGTTTGTTGGCAAGCCACCGAGGGGTGTGGGCGGCAAGGATGTTATTCTATACGTGCTGCAACAGCTCAAGCGGAATACTGTGGCAGCTGATCGAGTGGTGGAATACACTGGGCCAGGCTTGGACTATCTGAGTGCAGACGCTAGATTTGCTGTGGCAAACATGACAACGGTGGGTGGCCTCATTTCTGTCACAACCTGTGGTGAAGACTAATTATCCCATTAGGAATTTGGCGGTATCACTGGCATATTTGCCCCTGATCATGTAACCTCCGGGTTTATCAGCCAGCGCAAGCTCAGTCGCTACAAGGATCAGAGCCATTACTTCAAGGCGGATGAAGACTGTCAATATGCGGAATCTCACGTTATTGACCTCAGCAAGGCTGAACCTTTCATCGCTCGTTATCCCAACCCAGACGATGTCGTTGCTGTCAGTGCGATGAACCAGGCAGACCTGGATGGATGCTTCATTGGCGCCTGTACAACAGCTGAGGAAGACATCATCATGGGAGCTCTGGTACTTCAGGAGGGCCTCAATGCTGGCAAGGTCCCAGTTGCGAAAGGCAAACGAAAGGTTGTTCCGGGTAGCAGACCCATCATCGACATGCTTAGAAAGACTGGTCTGTACGAAGTATACGAGAAAGCAGGCTTTGAGGTTGGTGTCCCCGGCTGCAGCTATTGTGTCGGCGTCAGTGCAGATGTCGCAGATGATGGTGAAATCTGGCTGAGCAGCCAGAACCGAAACTTCAAGAACCGCATGGGACCGGGTTCTATTGGCAACCTTGCATCTGCAGCCACAGTTGCGGCATCGTCGTTTGACATGAAGATGACATCACCCAATGAGCTTGTTGCAAGAATCTCGGACGAGCAGTGGGAGAGGGTCAAAGGCAAGGGGTCTCTTTCTTCGGCGACTCGCATAGAGCCGCAGTGGGTTGAGCCACCAGAGCCTGTAGTAGAATCTCGGGAAGAGCATGTACATGCTGCACAAGCCATCAGTGACTCTTCGCCTAGCACGGCTGATACTGGCAGCCTGGATAATATTCAGTCCAAAGTCTACCGACTTGGTGATTTCATCGACACGGACGCTCTTGCACCTGCACAATTCCTGGTTACGGCAAAGAATGATGAGGAGTTTGGAACGCACTGCCTAGAGTACACCCATCCCGATTTTAGGCAAAGAGTCAAAGATGGATCACAGGTGGTGGTGGCTGGAAACGCCTTTGGCTGCGGTTCGTCGCGTATGGAAGCGGTACAAGCATTGCTTGGAGTTGGCATCAAGTGTGTCATTGCCAAGTCATTCGCCTTCATCTACTCACGAAACCAACCCAGTCTTGGTCTGCTTGGCATTACCATCCAGGACGAGGCTTTCTACGAAGCAGCACAAGACGGTGTTGATATTGGCCTGGATCTTGTCACCAATGTTGCCAGAGTTAACGGGGAAGAGTTCCCCTTTGAGCTAAGCCAGATGGAGAAGAGCCTGACGAGTCTGGGCGGAGTGGCGCCAGCATTCAACAAATTCGGCAAGCAGATATTTGACGCATTAACAAGCGGCCAACGTGGAGTGAAAAAGTCCATTAAAGATCACGACGCAGGAAGCGCGCCACTTTCTTGGTAAATTGCAACTAAACTAGCTCGAATGCATCGATCGACTTGAAGTTTGGCAGGAATGGAGTCGCTACGTCCGACGGGCGGAAATTCTGGTTTCTGGTGCCACTTAGGTAATGTGGCACATCGTACAGGTCGATAGTTAGCAGATCGAAGTATTTGCCAGCTCATTTTCATGTTGCATGACATTTCACATGTGTGTTACTTACGATACTACCAAGTGAGGGAACTAGAAAGGAAGGTCCATTCTGTAAAACGAACACTTAAATTAGACCGCTGCAGGTACTTTGTGTACCAAGTGCTGATGGCGAAATGGTGGCATTCCAGCTTTCAGCTTTGGGAATCAAGATTACGCAATAGTATACGGAGTTATTGGATGTGAAGTGAGATAAAGTTTACTGGAGCTGACTGCGTCTGGAGGTTATCGATTGGTGCCAGCCGCATGCTATATTGCATTACATGGCAACGTCAGCCTATATAGGCAACTCCGATAGGGCGTTGGGGAAGTTGAACAGAGGATCTTACTGCACTGCGGTAACGATCTAGCCTTCTTACAGGCTCTGTCTCGGTTGCACTAGCAAAGTGCAGCTGGCCGATTATTTCAGGTTATGACTGTATGTTCTCCTCAAAGCAAAGCAGGTGGAGTCCAGCCTAAGTGTTCGATGTTATGAAATTGATAGCTTAGTCAGATTCCCCTTCAAGCTGAAGCTGACAATATGCCTTAATTGTTTGTTGATCAAATACCGTAGAGTTTGAAAGCCAGTAGTACGAGTCTTAAGACTCATTGGGATGTAGCTTGATGACAGGACTGTCATCTTCCATACCACACAGCTCCACTTGGTTGAGAGTCGCATTTTGGACTGGTTAACGGAAATCAAATTCTTGTATAAGAAGGGAACTCATGCCACCAAGAAGCCACGACTTGTTCGCATCCATTCCAGCATAGCAAAACCCACCCGAATCGAATCACTTCTGCAAACGCGCCAACGCCTCGACAAGATGGTCAAATTCGCTGTTCTCCTCATTGCTGCTACCTCTGCTTTCTGTGGACTAGCCACTGCCAGCAATTGCAAGCATGGACTATATTACTGTGGCCACGGCCTGCTTCACAAAGGTAAGTTTTAGGACTTATGCAGTTCTCCAGAACCAAACTCCGGTGCACGAGGTACTGATTACTGGTTTAGGAAACTATTACCAAGATATATCCAGTTCATTGCGCGCCGCTGGCCAGCCACTTGACGATGCGCATGTCAACGACTCGCTGTTCTTCTGCCAGGGGGACGACGATGTGCCATTCGTGAGTTATTGCGCCCAGGGATGTCAGGATGGAGGCAGTGGCAAGAGCGACCACTGCTAAGCGGAGGACATGTAGCAATCTCTTGGGCTACAATGAGCGGGAAATGGGGTACTTTGGTGCACACTGCCACTGTTTTCACAATGTTGATGCGTCTCCATAGCGCCGGCTTATCGCGTCCTAGCGGCAAACCTCAAGCGTCTATAGCAATGATAAGAACGGACGTCTTTTGAAACTGTGTACGCGTTGTCTGAAATGGTGTTGCATTCACTTTCAAGGCCCACTTGATGAGCACTAAAATTGAATCTACCGCGTAAGAGAGATGAGAGACCAGGCACCCTGAGAAAGAATCCACGCGATCAGCTCTTCAACAACTTCAGTACATCCAACCACCGCGTGTAGCGTAATTCGGATCGAACAGAACCTTTGTGGCCTTATAAACCCCACGGTACCTCAGGACCCAGAGCATGAACCAAACAAGAAACGCGAATATCACCACGCACCCAAACACGAGCCCGCATATTTCGCATGGGTTGAGCCCGCTTAGCGGATCGACTTGGCCGGAGGGCTCGCCTTCGTGTGCCTCCTGCAGCGGCAGCCCAGTAGAAGCAACAGAGATGGGTATCTCAGTGGAGTCTGTGTTCTGCGCCCCGTCTTCCACTTGAGTAGGCACTGCTACGTGGAAGTGATCTGAGATATACACTCCGCTCAATAATGAGCTTGGGTCTTGGTGCATTTGAGATTCAGGAACGTCGGCGCTTCTTCCTCCGACGGCGGCGTGAGTTGTCGTTGAACCAGATATCAAGGCGGGGCGTAGGGTTGGAAGCGGAGAGGATGAACGGTATGGGCGCCGCCGCGAGCGCAGGGACTGCCGCGGCCGCGGCCGGGGCAGCAGGCTGCTGGTTGACGATGATGTTGGGAACGGCGGCGGCATTCTGCTGAAACTGCTGCTGCCCGTTGCCGCCGAAGATAAACTGGTTGCAGAGGGTACAGTGGAAGCCACTGCCGAACGGGGCATTGACATATCGCCGGAATACAGCCTGATGAGAGCACCAAGGTGCATTGAATGGAAGAGAAAACATCATACGAGAAGTAGGCTGGGAGTTGAGCCTTCCTGGTATGACAATTTCTTTTTCTTTTTCTTTTTCGAAGTAAATGCGAGTTCGGAAGCCGGAGCACAGGACATAAGTCGAGGGAGCGGGAAAACACCAGATTGTGTACGGACATAGGGAAGGGGACTTTGTTTCGTTGGTGAGGGAGTATTTGCCCTAAATACAAACATTCGACGTGGTTCCGGTGCACAAACGTGTTAGCAGCCTCACTTTTGAAGATACGAGGGGTTGACATTGGGTGACCACGTGGGACATGTACATGCCCAGAGAACAGTAAGCCACGAGCTTCTTGTAAAGACATCCAACCAAAGCGTTGGCAGATTCTGAACCACCTCATAGGACATGAAATTTTGCAAGCACATCTCAGCTCCAGCTTGAATAGCGAACTTGCAACTCATTATACGCAGATTAGAGCCGCCTGTCCTTTGACATCCACGGATTATAAGGGTGTAAGTTGTTCATTCAACAGTACCTATAATCATCGCCATCGGCTGGCCCTACGAACAGGCGTTTCCAGCATTTCCAGATGCACAAAACCGTCAAGAAAGCTACAACGAAAACAATCACAAAAGCCAGAATGATAGCCCCGTCGTGCGTCATTGTAGTAGTGAAAATCTGCTAATATGAACCTGCGAGCCTCTTCTTCCGCAGATCTAGCGGGCGGATGCACAACTGGAACGGCAATTAGTTGGATTTGTACTTGTGAACTCTCTATTGGGGTTCAACCTCAGAGTGGCAGAAACTGGCGTTTGACTGGCCTTTGGGCTTACTGGAACAGTTAAGATTTAGTAATTTGCAGAGGAGAAGTGTGAATATCCAGAAGTAGGCCGCAACGAACCGCACGATTCGTTTCTACAATGATATGACCAAGTGGTGGGACACTTTTTGAATGGCTGTTGCATCCCAGCGAGAATTCTCGGGAGAGCTGCTTCAGACTGGCTTGATACTGACTCACTGGCGGACGAGCTGGACAACAATGAGAACAGTGGACCGGCAAACAGGTCAACAAAGTCACACAATCATGTTTGCTATTGCACGAGTCGGCAACACCACGCCAGAGGGTCTTCTGAGGCTTTATGTCAGCCTCAATATGCAGCAAAGAGATGTTTGTCAAGGTTTCTTCCCGGGCCGTAAAGCCTGATTTGCTACATTGCTGCTGACTGGAATACGAATAATTCGTTCTAGTAGTGGCAGATTCCACCGACGTCATCATCTATGGTCCAAGTACCGGCCAACCCGTTCTCAACGACAGGCTCATCGATGAGCTCTGGTTCCTCGGGTTTACCAAGGAAGAAGTCGCCCTGACCGGTGGCACGCGTCTGCCGGGTCATGAACTTGTGAGCCCACCGTTCGACAGCCGGCTCACCCGTCTCATCCCGCGCCTGCTTCAGGAATGGAATCAGCGCAGTGCCTCCAGTGCCCTTGACTTTCTTGTGGGCGGCATTCTTGGAAGCAACAGCTAGATTCTGGCGGTTACGCACAGCCTCGGGACTGCGGCTACGGCTGCGTGCCCGATTCTCGCGCGAAGGAAGAATGATGTAGCGGGTAACGATAGCGATGTGAATGTCACGGAAGGCACGCAGCATTGCCAAGCAGGCGTCGTATGCAAGAGCAAGGGGCCGGTCAGACTTGGCGCGGTTTTCAACAAACTGGCGAATGTTGGCAATTGAAGCAACATCGTCAAGGAACCGAGCATGGGGGCCGGGCATATAGCGTCGCATGTCCTGAATGAAGTTGTGTGTGGGTCCACGCATACGCCCCTCTCGTTCAGAATCTGAGGCGTCGGCTTTCTCACCGGTAGGGCGATGCTCAATGCCCAGAATGACATCGAAGAACTGGATCAGAGAGCTCTGCGCGTTGCTGGGACCGGAAAATTGCACGAAGTCGGATGTTCCGGTGCCATCATCCCAGAGGACACCGTTGGGCAGACCGGCCTCGGCCATGTTCTTGCTGCCAGCAAGGAAGGTGCGAATCTTCCGATAGAAGAAGCTGGGGTCGCAATTATCGTGCATGCGACGGAGCAGTTCGCCAAGATCATCCAGGCGCTCAGCAAAGGCTTGCAGGCAACGTGTCACGGTCGCCGCATCACCTTGACGAGCCGCAGCCACGGCCGTCAGCATGAGCGGAATGATGGGACCACCGCGGGCCTCAATGGCGACGGAGACCAGATAGAACCATGATTCGTCGAGAGAACCCGTGAAGGTGGTCAGGGTAGCGAGGTTGTCGAGATCATCGATATCCTCGTCCATGAAGAGGGGCTTGAAGTTCCAGAGAACCGAAGCGGCGTACGTGGACACAGGCGGGACCTCGAGATGCTCGCAGATCTTGAGCAGCGGAGCCGAAATGCTGGGCGGCACACGCTCCATGGGAGTGTCACCTCCCCAGATGTAGCCGTGAGCAAAGAAGGTGAGGAGCATGTAGGCTCTGCGCCATTCTGCGTCATGTTCCAGACCGATGGTCGAGAGGACAGGGAGGCGATCAATGACTCCTCGAAGCCGCTTGCTGAGAATCAGGCTTTGAAAGTTGGTGGCGATGGCCTCCCATTTGTTGTAGTATGGATCAGGAAGCCTCGTCAGGGGCAAGACATCTGGAAGGAAGCCATGGGTCGGCGAGATTCCATATTCGGCCAGAACGGGGATGGGAGGAATCATAACTGCGATGCTTGCGTGTCTAATTCAAGAGACCACTGGCCGAATGGGGTGGGCCGTGGTAGCCAGTCAGTTCAGACGGATGTTGCAGTTCCCTCAAGTGGTGACGGCGTGTGGTCAATGGTAGAAGTTCAAGTAATGAAGTCCTGACGCAAGGAGTATACAGATATGGTTCTGTAATACTCCTCAGCCGTGCGAGTACTCTGTGCGGTCGTTGTCATGAGACTACAACTAAGTAATCTATGGTTTGGTGGTTGATGCACAAGAAACAAAAAGATGAGACTAGCGACGAGAGACTATGAGATTTTTATGGCGGGCCACCGGGGATGGCGGCGTTATTATTCACCAGGCGAGCGACTCGGGTCAACGGTTACCTTAGTAATTGACCAGCCTTCCCAAAGGAGGGATCCGTCAAGTAACGCGAGTATGAGATGATTAGTATGCAGGGTCCTCGGGATGACACGGGCTAAGAGGTTCATGTCGCAGGGACAAGCAGGGACAAAGAGAGGACTTGACTACAAGGCCCAGGCCAGAGGTTTATTGCGCAATTGCATGAGGAGGGTAGTTGCAACCTCGACATTACCTGGAAGCTGAACGACAACCTTGGGGTTCCTGGCAAAAGCGCAAGCAATACAATACGTGCGCATGATAAACGAAAACGCCGAGCCCCGGGTGACGGTATGGGAGAGATTTTGCAGACATTCCCCTCAGCTACCATCGACAACTTCCTTGGGACCGATGCCGGCTATTGTCGCACAAGCTATCTCGGCAGCCTAGTAGCAATCCCAGGCGTCACGGCGTGGGTGCACATCTGTTAGAGCCGCAAGGCGAGGGTAACCTTGCAAGCACATGCGAAACGGGTGCCATGATGCACGCTTTGTTCTGAAGAGCTCAGCCAGCCATGCATAGACGCGAGGGTTGCCAGCGCGCATGAGGGTGTAGAAGAGGCGAAATGGCTCTTGGATGGCCATTGGTCAAGTTGTCCATGTGTCAGAAAGCAGATGTGGCGGAATCCGTCGGCATTGCCATCACAGTCTCATTAATAATGAACCTCCTCCAGCAGGCTGGTGGGAGCCCTGGAGGGAGGGATGGATGCAGGAGGTGCCGGTGGTGATGAAGGGCCCCCGGGGGCGCTGTGGGCGAGTAAGCATGGGCCACTCTGGTGGGCTGCTGTGGCCCAGACCACCGGAATTTCGGGGGCGAATGTTCCACTAACTTGAGATGGCTCCCTGGAAGGTACTGTACTGCCGCCTACTTGTAGTGTTGGACCGACGCCCCAACGCGCCCTGATTGGCAGCTGGTCTCCAGCGATTCCCGGCTCCGCTCTCAGCCTTGGCGGGCGCATGGACAAGGCTTCGGCGACTCCAACCTGGATGAAGCTCTCCGCCATCCTCGACGAGCGCTCCGTTGCCAGTCCCCCGCGATACACAGACCATGACGCCATCTGGGAGGATATAGACAATCGCCCGGGACCCTACAAGATGGTTGTCCAGCAACATGTGCTCAACTGGCTGTACAGTGTCCTGACAAGTGTACGAGTGCACATGAAGACCCCTCTGTCCGTCGAATGGGCACCCAGCTAATGCGGCGCCTCCCCCAGGAGTATCACGATGTCCAGCGAACGTACAACGACGTAGCGCAGGCGCTGTCGCAGTACCCGTCGCTGTCGCCGCGGACAGACGTCCACACCTTCGACAATGGCGTCTCCGCCCTCCTCGTCCACCTCTCCGGCACCTTGCCCGTCGTGTTCCGAGGCACCACGTACCGCTTTCCCATCTCCATCTGGGTGCCTCACGCATACCCTCGAGAGGCGCCGTTGGCCTATGTCAACCCGACCGAGTCCATGATGATACGCCCCGGCCAACACATCGATCCCCAGGGCCGCATATATCACCCGTACCTGGTGGGCTGGGCCGAATACTGGGATGTAAGTGCGCCGTGGTGGGCGAGTCCTCCTGGGCACAGCAGCCTACCTAGCAGTGCTGACGCTGCCATCCTGTACAGAAATCATCCATGCTGGATTTCCTGGCCATCTTGCGCGATGTCTTCGCCAAAGAACCGCCCGTGATAGCGCGCCAGCAGCAGCAGCCAAGACCGCCGCCACAGCAGCAGGCTACGCCCTCTGCGACACCTCCGCCCATACCTCCTCTACCGCATGAGCTCTCCCGGACGCCTGCGCAGACCCATACACCTCATTCAGCAGACGGCCTGCCGCCTCCCCCACCACCGAAGGGTAGTGACGCGCCCCAGGTCGTCCCGGGCCAAGCCATCAACGCCAACAGCGGGCCTCCTCTGCCGCCGCTCCCACCCGGCATCCACAGACCGCAGAGCCAATACGGATCTCAACAGCCCCAACAAGCCCACAGGTTGTCGAGATACGAGACGGCGCCCCCTCTCCCGCCGCAGGTAACGGGCCAGCAGCAGGCACATCCGCAGCCTGTGCAAGCCTACCAACAAGCTCCATCGCCCGCTCCGCAACACCAACACCAGACCTCGTACGCGCAAGGGAACACGCAAGCTGGCTACCCACCGCAGGGGCCCCGTCAGGCAGCTGCTGTCTCACCAACTGGCCCTTACAATGACCCCAGAGCTTCATATGCAGGGCCTCCACCCAATTGGCAACAACAGCAGCCGCCTGCACAACAACCTACGGTGCAGCAGCAGCCTTTTCAGCAACCACCAGCACCACCGCAGTCCAAGCCACCGCCCCCTCCAGACATTATGGATGAACCACTTACACTTTCTCTGCCATCCCCATCCAATCTACCGCCACCTCCCATCCCGCCAAACCCCGAGAAAGATGCACTGCTGCGCCAATTGGGCATGACACTCCATCAGCATCGTCTGCGGGCCCGGCAACAGAATGAGTCGTCGCTGGCCGGCTTGATTGCCCAGCGGAACGCAATGCTGACGGCGTTACAAAACATCCAGTCAGATACCAACTCGCTGGGCTCTCTATCGACCGTGCTAAGCTCAAACACCTCCGACCTGCAATCGTCGCTCAAGGAAGCCGATGCTGTCATTATCAACAGCAGAAAACAGGCGCCACCCGGTATCGACGAACTCCTGGTCGCCCCCACCGTAGTTGGCAATCAGCTGTACGATGTAGTGGCCGAGGAGCGAGCCCTGGGTGATGCAATCTTCATCCTTGGGCGGGCTGTGGAAAGGGGCCGCATCACGCCAGCCGCCTTCGCCAAGACTACTCGCAGCCTGGCTCGCGAATGGTACCTTAAGAAGGCTCTGGCGAAGAAGATCGGGCGTGGCATGGGCCTGGTGTCCTGAACCGAGCTTAATGTCACTCAGTAAACCTGGGCCCAAGGAACCTGGGCGCAAGTGCCTACCCAGGCAGGGGGTCAGGTAGTTGTCACGGTAATTGGCTGGCTCACGAGGCAAGACAAGTCATGAAGCCATTTTCTTGTACATAGAACGATGACCTTGAGCGCATACCGGGGTTATAAACGAGACCATGAAACCAATACATGCTATAGAGCCGTACCAAACCCCCCCTTCCCCCTGAGGTCATGTGTGCCATTCTCGACTGAGACCTATCCCGTGAATGTACGTCGCGACCAGGGCTCCTAGGGTCCGCCCTTTTTCTCTTGCATCAAGGCAAGCGCCGTCCCGAGATCCCGCTTTCCAACAGGCTAGATAGTTGCCTCGAGACAACTGCCTTGGGTGCTTAAGTACCTCGACCAGGTATGTGCCTGTGTGCTGTTTCACTTTCTGTTGTCAACTGCTCAGATTACTATGTGGTAAGCACGATGGATTGGGTCAAGTTTGGGAGCCTCGTCCACCGAGCTCAGCTTCGCTGGCATTTCCACGGCAGCCTCTCACCACTTCCAAGATTGGTACCATGGATTGACTTCACGCGCGCTCTTCTACTTGTTGTTATCGCCTCGAATGGTCTCAGTCTTTTTGGGCCCCGTTATATCCCGTACTGTAGTTCAATCCAATGGCTTCAACAGCCACCTCACGCAGCTCGGTGCCAAGCTCCCCTGTTCGCTTCGACAGCCCAACACCCGCCGCCTTAAGACCTCAGCCCCTCCGAATCCCTCAGAATGGATCTACGCGGCGGCGCGTATCTGTTGATGGAAGCGGCGTGGCACAATCCGAGCCCCCGGCAGAGCTCGGCCAGCATAGCTTCCAAGATGAACGCCACACCGGCCAGGCGAAGTCCATAGCGACGCAGTCTTCAGTGGGTCTTCGAAACAAGACATCAAAGCTCGGCTCACTTGTCTCAAAGTTCGAGATACTGGATGCAATGAATAACGCAGGCCTTGATTCCTATAGAATTCCACGGCTATCCAAGATTAACCTGGAAACGGGACCCCGTGCAGTTGCAAGAGCTCCAACGTCTCCGGTGTCACTGCCCCGGGAAACTATACTACAGTCAACGCCCTCACTCGAAAAGTCTAGCGCCAGTGATGAGTCGAGCAACTTATCACCTAGGCAAGTGAGGCTCCCGAAAGCTACATCTGCTCCTCGATCCCGATTGCCAATCGGTACCCGTCTCAAAACAGTGACCAGTGACGCTCTGGAGACCCCAGAGACCCACCATATTAAGCAAGATAACGCAATGCAAACAGAAGACGCCAGGCTCCCTTTATTCCTCAAGGGTGCTGCTTCTTCCGAAACCAAGAGTTCTGGATAGGATCCCAGGATCACCAATGATAAGAAGCAGTTGTTTGACACGGAATGTCAGTCATGAGTCACTCCCCACACTGATTTCTGAGTTATCCTTTACTACATCTGAACACTTACGGCTCGCTAGATTCTCCATTCAAGTCCCCTAAGTCCCTGCTAGATCCGGTTGCCTTCCGAGTTCCACACCCGACACAGTGCTTCAACAATAACTCTCCAAGGCGATTACCTGTGTCCAAGTCTTCAAGAAAAGTCTTACCATCAACCAAGAGTCAACCTTGTGTTACAGATAATGGCGACAAAACCAAACCTCTACATCACAAAGCTATGAGCAGTGGTTTGGAAGAGGCCTTCGTACCTTCGCCGCAGCAGAAGCAACTCACGAGTACATCTTTGCAAGAAGGAAGACCCAGTGTGGCAGACCTTCGCCGGTCCTTTGAACAGACAAACACTGGTACACAAAGAAACGCTCACTCATTCGAGACTCCGAGATACCGCCTGGACAGGCGATCCATTTCCATTCGTCATGCAGCTGGGAACAGTGTAGACCGCAATTCACGTGAACGGAAAGATGTAGAAACCGAAGTTTTCAAGACTCCGTCGGCACATAGAACCAATAAGCTCGAGGCTCCGCCAGGCTCTGGGGAGAAACTTGGCGAACTGAAACCTAGAAATACAGGCTTGACATTACCAGGACAGATTCCTGACGGCGAATCAATCCCAACCTCGGCCATACGTACACCGCCCTCGCTTCCCGTAAGCAAAAGCTCTCGTTCTCATCATGAGATGATGAAATCCAGGACATTGGGAACCCCCAAAACTCTACCAGCCAAGTTTTATACCGTCGCTGATGATGTCAAGCGCCGATTGCCACCCAAAATTGACGTCCACGCTTCTGGGATCGAAAAGGGTGAGAAGTATAGTCACTCAAGCCCATATCACCCCTTGCTTCTTTGTAACTCGGATAAACAAGATCGAGTGAAGACAAATGGCGCACAACGGGATCTAAATCTTATTTTTGTGTCGAAGTCAAGCCAGCTTATCCCTTTGCGCCGAAGTATTGACTTTGGAACCCAGACAGACCTGTCCTTTCCGGTAATTCTTGGGCCTGACCCAGAACCACCAATACAGCTACCGTTTCGCAACAGCAAGGTCGCAGACTTGCGTAAACTTTTTGACAGGCGATCACCGAAGCCATTGCTCTCTTTTTCTCGGCGACATCGCCAAAGTATACCAGGTCTGAATACTGATTCTTCAAGCCGGAGACGTGTTCTGCATCGCACAACTTCATCGAGCATCCTGTCGAGCCCCCTTTCGACGAAGACATCAACACCGCCCGCACTTACCACCAAAATCAGTACGAACGATTTCTCATGCGACTTCTTGAACGAGAAGAAATATCCTGTAGTACAGGAAGCAACTCGGTCGTCCACGAAGGTTCGTCACTCGCCCCCCAAAGGCGGTCCTGATTCACGCGCAAGGGACCGAACACAGACAAGCAATGAGTCTCCCTTGAAAGACCACATCAAACATTTTGAACATCTACACACGCGTGCACACTCACGTGAGACTCGCATTCACGATACCATCCAGGCAAGCTCCTTTCCCCCGACAGTTGAAGCGCCTGTGCCGACTGCACCCACGGCCGTAGAATCTCACCACCCTATCCGTAGAGTGTGGCGACGCATCTCGAGCTCTTTCGCACAGTCACTCGAAGGTGGTCATGAGAATAGCCACTATCGCTCCTCTTACCAGGAATCTTCCACAAGTTTTGATCATAGCCGCTCGCCACATCAGCGCTCATTGTTCCCTCTTCTCCCCGCGCGCAAGAGTTTTGCTTTCATGCAGCGTTTCTCAAGCAATGGCACACACAATCTGTTTGGACTCGACGGCGCAAATCAGTCTGTCCCGGATGCCGATATCTTTATGAACCCCGATGCAGCTCATGGCACGACGAACCTGGCGCGGCATCCAAGTCACACAAGCACGACAAGCCACAATACGTCGCTTCCTGCGCAAGACGAGCTTCGTAGGCTGGCGCAGCGTGATGCTTTCCGGGACAAGCAGACACAGAAGAAACGGGACAAGGAACTGGCCAAGCACGAACGAAGGGAACGACGGAAAGAGAGGCGATTAGCCAAGCAGGCCGGTAAGCAGACGAGACGAACAGTCTCCAGAGCAGGCTCGACTGCAGAGGCAGAGACATCAAGCACAAAAGAGCGAGCTTGGGGCCAACAGACAGCCAGTGGTTTCATGGTGCGTCAAGCTCGCTTGGGGTCCGATGAGCTGCAATCACCGAAACCATATCGGCCTGGCCAGGTCAAGAAGATTGTGAACATGTACAAGGAGAAGAGCAACAGTTTGTTGAGGATTGCGAGTGGCCACTGGGGCAATAGCACGGAGCAAGTGAAGGGCAAGGGAAAGGAGAAAGACGAACGCACTTTGTATTAAGCCGCCGGATCAAGTCGTCGCACATCGGACGAGACACAATATCTGGGACAAGGGGGGGCGGTTTGGGATAGAGTACAGAGACAGCATGGGATGGGAAGGCTTGCGGCATAGTTTTCTGCGCGGGCACGTTACAACTGCTGCTTGGCTGTCTGTCTGATGGGGTGGGAGTATCGGGCCATCTTGAACAGCTGCTACTTCAGAGTGACAGGTCATGGGATTGTTTACTTATTGGATACAGTGTTATGTTACCAGGGGATTGACACAGAGATAGGAGCTTTGGCGATAGTATACTTTACCTTTCGAGAGTATACAAACAAGGAAGCCGATTTGTGTCGGACAAACGCGAATACCGTTGCAAGGTGCACGGTGCAAGCAAGCAGTCATTTTCTTCCCGCACACATGAACCTGCAGGCGATGAGACTGGTGGTCCTGGTGGTGCCAAGTACTCGTGGGGGGCTGAAGGGTAGTTGGCGCATATCTCCACAATCATCCAAGATCTCCACGATGGCGGCTGATTCCGCAAAAACGTGGCCTAGCACTGGCACTAGGGCTGGGGAGATCTGGGGTGCTCAAGTTCCGACGCTGACTAGTCAAGCCCGTCGCGAGTGGCGCATCGTAGACTATTCGTAACACACGATTTGTGATACAGTACCATCGCGACGTCGCTTGTCGGTTCATTTTGACGACTCGAGAGCTCTTCGCTTGGGTATTCTTAGCAGCTGAACTGTCAGCACCGGCTCTCCATTGGCCGGGTGGACGCCTCTTGGGGGCCATCTCTTGGGAGCGAACGAATCGGGTAAACCAAGCCGATCCCATCCCAGGTGCCCCCCTCCGAGATCAGGGCCCTGGGACCTAGATCCTCATTCAGGCTTCGAGCCCCCCTGGCTCTCTGACCAGGCAGGCCTGCACTCGAACTGCAGAAACGAGCGCTTCATTAGGAGTGCGTAGCGAGATCGACCCAGTGCCATGGAACAGCATTGAGTACCATACATAACCCTACCGGGCTGGAACACGTCGGGCCAGGGAACGTTTTTCTTCTCTTCGGATGTTCGGAAATCCATGGCGACATACGATATCATACACACACCAATCCACCCACACCATGCGTGCGCATACGCGATAACCACGCCGTAGAATTGTCAAAGCGTGTCGACTGCTGAGACTTACCGCTTCAATTGACTTTAGCGGCTCTGTAGCGGACGCCGCTTGTCACGGAAAAGCAAGCAAAGCAAAACATACGAGGGAAAAGCTCTGCGCGCGTGCGCCTCTACGAACTCTGATTGACTGCATGGATGCGCCAAGCGGAGGAGGCGGCGGCGCGGATAGCCCCGCTCGCGACCTCGATCACCAGAACGCGGGCGTATCGACAAAGGCTACCGACACGCCGGCGAGGACGACGGGAGAGTACGCGGCGCCGGCAGGAGTCGAAGTCACCTTGTCGCATGCCAGCGGACATGAGGATGGAGCAGCGCCCGCCGCTGCTGACTATGATGGTGCTGGGAGCGAGGACCACCTGTCGGCGCCGTCAGCCTCGGCGCCGCACCTGCACTCCGAGGACGATTCCAGCTCGTTCGGCACGCCGAGTACATACTCGGTCATTTTAAGTGTATGACATTCACCCAGGGCATTTTTGCCCGTTTTTGACGGACTGGCAATTGACATTCCGAGTCATAGGTCGATACGGATAACGATGCGGATTCGGCGTTGGGCAGCATGATGCCGTAAGTCTTTCCTCGGAGTCGTTCCCTCAACGGCGCATTAGATACTTATAGGTCGCCAGCAACTCGAGCATGTCTGCAACTTCCAGCGTCTACGAATTCGTGGAGGAGTTTGGCAGGACGTTCCATAAGTATAAAGAGGGTAGTAAGTGCTGTGGAGACCCTGACCTGCCCGCTCTCGGAGACTAATTGAGGCAACCAGAATACTTCTTACCGAATGACGAGGTAAGATGGTCCATGAACTTGATGAGAGATCACGCTACTAACTGGTTATCCAACAGCAAGAAATAGGTAGATTAGGTCGGGATCTCAGTGCCAGTCTTTCATGGTTATCGCTGACCGCATACTAGACCTTCAACATCGGATTGCACTACAAGTACTAGATTGGAAGCTTTATCTAGCTCCTATAGACCGACCACATCGAGTGCTTGACGTCGGGACAGGATCGGGCATCTGGGCTATCGAGTTCTCTGATCAGAGCCCAGAGTCGGACGTTCTTGGCACAGACTTGAGCCCAATCCAGCCTGAATACGTGCCGGCAAACTGTCGCTTCGAGATTGACGACGTCGAGGACGAATGGATATACAGCCACAAGTTCGACTATGTACATGGACGGTACATGTGTGCCTTTCTGACGGATTTCCCCAAGCTCTTCGGCCAGGCCTACGACAATCTCAACCCAGGCGGCTGGGTCGAGTTTATGGAGACCGTCATCTATTTCCAGAGCCAGGACGGATCACTAGAGGGAACGGCGCTGGAGCGCTGGAATAAGCTACTCCTCGAGGGTAAGTGATTTCGACTCGTTTCGTAGCAGAATCGGGATAGAAGGATGGGGGTCAGAGCATCGGAATGCTGACTACGTAACTCAAAGGAATCAGAAACATGGGTCGCAACGCGCTGTCCTGCATGAAGTACAAGAAATGGATGACTGATGCGGGCTTCATTAACGTGGAGGAGAAAAAGTTCATCGTCCCAGCAAACCCCTGGGCCAAGGGTCGCAAGAACAAGGAGCTTGGCGCCTTACAGATGGTCAACAACCTCAATGGCGTCTATGGTCTCACGGTCACCGTCTTCACCAAAGGTCTGGGCTGGACCACGGAGGAGGTTGAGGTCCTCCTGGCCGATGTGCGAAGGGATATGAGCGACAAGGACATCCATTCGTATATCACTATGTAAGTTTCCTGGTTTCCAGTTTCAGAAGGCGGTACTAATGAGGCTATAAGTATGGTGGTATATGGGCAGAAGCCGATATAGATCCGGGATGTGGGGGCGTCCAAGGGAAGTGTTATGGGGAAGATATAGACACCATAACGTATTGGGTGTCTGTGTCATAGGAACCCGTAGAAGATCTTCATATATGCTTTGATACCACGAATTACACGTTGCGACATCAGCTAATACGCTGAAGAATATCTCGAGCTATATACAATCTCATTATTAAGTGGACATTGAAACAACCTGCAGGAAACTATGTGTCTGTGATTCTGAAGCCTCCCTGATCGTGCACCCATAGCAAGTAGAAACTAGCAGTGGTCGAAGTTAGTCGGGTAGCGAGAGATGATGCTGTTCAGGTCAACCCCCCTGGCCTGCTATCTCTCGTAGTCCAGCAACCTCACCAACCCTGCAAGGACCGGCGTGGATGACATCCCGGTTCGGAATCTTCCCATCTTTCGTTGGGATTTGCAACGCAATTCTAATATTAATAGTGTCAGTAAAGCACTAGCCGTAGACAGTTCCGCGTGGTCTCCAAATTGCACGTAGCAGTGTTTGTCTAGCCTACGTTTCTGTGATACCAGGATACTGTGTCCTGTGACCATGTTCACTGACAGCCGCGATGTCCGCTGCGAATATCAGACCGAATTCGCCGCCTGCGATATCGACGGCTGTCGAGTTGTCTTCGGAGAGCGTAATGTGCGCAAGCCCCGCGATGAACACCACCCATCTATCAACAGAAAGTCAGCTTGCGAATCATACGCAACTCTCAAGACCAAAAAGGGAAGTGGGGGCAGTTTACTGATAAAATGGAGCGTTGTGAAACCCTCCATCAAAGTTGGAGGGGATCGCCGTGTACGTTATGTTGGTGGCTTCGCTCAGGAGCAACGCGGCTGTCCCGGCTGTACCAGGTTGGGTCGACTGTGAGAATGGTGTCTCGAGTTGCCAACATTCTAGTGTCGAGCGGCCATCCCGGGCACCAATGGCGGTGACGTTGAGCCTTAGTGCTGTGACTGCAAGGGGTAAAAGCATCAATGCGAGATGTGATTTCGTCGCTTTAGTCATTTTCGATTAACAAAACAAAGGCACACAACAAGTCACCACTTCGAGGTTCTACTAGCTTACAGACAAGGTAAAGAAATGTGTAAATATGACTCCAGGTGGAAAATTCACGAAACGAGAACAAGATATTTATCATCGGGGCCGAGACTCTCGGTATTTGTAACAAATCAACTCAGCTAACACATGAAGAACGGTTGTCCACAGTTTGCGTCGTCATGCTGCATATGAAGGTCACGTTTCCAAGAATCCCAGTGCAACCTTGGGTAATAGTTCACCAATCACAGAAAATTAATCATGGGTATCCCTAGCTTATACCTGTTTTGTGCATCACTGTGCAGCTATTAGTGATTAATCTCAGATCCTCATCCAAGTCTAAGGTACCTCTAACATCTAGTGATGTGCGTCATTCAGACATAAATCTGCTTTGATGCTTTTAGTTGAACCATTATGGCCATGTAATGCACTTATGCTAAGAGGGAACATCTTATTCTCAACTTTGACTAGTCTTATCATGTATGGAGTATTATTCAGGCGAGTTCGGTACTCTATCCATGGTTATATTTATGGGCATATTCTGCTACATACTAAGAAAAGTCAGTTATGATAGACTGTACAGTCGGCGTATCTTGGTTATGTCCCTTTCAAAACCAAGCGCAGCTACTACCCTGGTTTAGATATAGTATCTACATGGGCCTTGATGAAGGGATATTGCTTCAACGTGAGAGTAATGTCATAGATTGTCCTCTAAACTCATGACCACGGTAAGTATCCCGAAATCGCAATACCGCCCTATTCTGAAATCTTATCCTCAAGTAAATCGACTTCTGGTAACGATAAGACAGGAAGGTGGGCCATATGTAGTTTGGCGCTTGCATATGGGACAAAGCGTGCGCTGAATGGCTTTCCCTTGGTCACTGGGTTGAGCGGTGGGATATCCGGTGAGTCGTAAAGAAGGGGCCACTCGATCTCGATAGCTGCGATTCGCAACTCCACAGGCGGCGCGCCGAGAGACCAAACGGGATTTGGAATAGTTGAAACATTCTTTTGCACCACTTCGATCTGGGACGGATCTATGGCAATGTTCCATAGGCTTGTCGGTACCATAATATGGTCATGCGAATGAGAGTCCGTAGTGTTCGTAGGCAGAACCGCCTGGGTATTGTATTGACGGGCCGGAGTTTCCGTGTCATTGTATTCGATTGCTAGACTGTATAGGAGTGCACCGTAGTAAACACCGGCTGTGTTGTTGGCTCTCATCTCCACTCGAGGTTGCGTATCGAGTTCGACGGTAAAGGTGCTCTCCCCTGCTGCTATTTTGACTTCCTGCAGGCCTTTACTGGACGGGGTTATAGGCTGACTCGAAGATTCTCCCGGTCCAGTAATCTTGCTGGCATTGCTTGCCCAGGTCGGTATGCGAACATAGAAGGAGAACGGAGAGGAAGCCAAAACTTGATAGCTGAGGTTCAGCCCAAAGGGATATGTTCCAGTAGCCGATATTGTTACCGAATTGTCACCCTCGAGCATTGTTGATACCGTTCCGGGAGACAAGTAGACATGAGCAAGACCACCATCTTCAGTGCTAACAAATGAGTTCGCTAGGAACTTCGGATATCCTTGTGGGTGGTTTACTGTGCAGCAAGGCTAGTCGTTGTTAGTAAGTTTTGCTGGATGGAGATTCGTCATTCTACTCACATAGTTCGGCTCCAGCCCGAAAACATTGGAGTATGAATTCACGTCAGTCCACATTGCCGATCCTTCTGTCAGGTTCCGAGACCATGGCTGATTTTCTTGTTGAACGTATTGATGACTGTACCAATCTGAGGATATCGAAGCCGGCAGGGCGTTAAAGGCAACAAGTTCTACCCAATCGGCCCTGAAAATTAGTCGAAATTTAGCGATCAACCATTCTTATGAGGGTATGTGCTGGTGAGTTACTAACAAATCATTATCCGCAAGGTACTGGTAAATCCAGGTCACTGGAACGGCAGTTATTAGATGTGTTCCCATACAATATTACCCACCTGTGTTCAGATACACAATACTCACTGGAGAAGATCATCTCAGCTGCAATGCAGAGCTCGGCACCTCTATTCGGATTCAAATCCGAAATGTATTCATCTGCAATAATTGTTCCAGCTAGGGATTTGTGATATTTCGCCAGCAGGTCAGTTGCGAACCGGGTTTGCTCTTTAAGCTTCTCGTCATGGGTCATGCGGTATACTGCCAGAGGATAGCGTAAACCTGTTTCCACTGATGAGTAAGACGCAAAGACAAAGTCAGTGGATGATTTTACCTTCAGCGTAGTTCACTCCGTGTAAGAAGACCCAACTCAGGTTCCACGGAGTAACACCATCTTGGTAGACGGTCGGGTAGACACCGTCCACGAAGAAAGTCCTCCAATCCGCGCCCCACTGCCTTGCGTTAGATGACGACTTCAATTTATACGAGTGTAGTGAAGTGCGCCTTATTTTTTGACCCCCAAAGGACGAGAGTGTAGAAAAATAGTGTCGAAGCAACCTGAGTTGGCTTCCCCAAAATCAAGAATCGCATGGTCTGAATCACGGAAGGAGTTATATGCGTAGGGTGTCACTTACGAGCACGCCACCCTCGATCATGAGCTCCATCGTCTCCCATATCAGCTCGGAATTATTGCGGGGGTACTTCTCGTAAAGCCATTGTAAGGGTATGTGGTATTCGTGAGTTCGGCCAACACCAAACCCAGCAGTATCGAATACATCATCTCCATGGACCTTCGCAAGTGAGCTTCCAGGCCAGGGCCAATAATTATGAATGCTTAAATATATTACTTACCAACAGACCTGTGTAGTTATCACGTAGCATACTGTGTGCTAACTCTACGTATCGATGCATGGAATCCACTATTCTTTCGGTCTGGGTAGAATCAGCCTCGGCGTATTGCTGTCACTAGTTAGTTCAAGATATCATCGCGTGGGTCCGGAGCGTGTTGTAAACAGCATGTTGCTGTCAATAGCCACAACCGAATGGGTTCAAAGCCTGTCTTACCACCCCAAACTCACCATTAAGCCCAGCAAAAGCAGGCACCTGGCCCATAGGCCCCGAGTCTGATGGGTTGTTTCGAACCCAAGCCAGCCATCGTCCTGTTGATGGTCGAGCACATAGTCAAGATAATATTGCACTTGTCCCTTGATTCGAGTATCATTCAGTCCGAAAGCAAGTGGAACCAGGCCGTTGAACCAGTATGGCGATGCTTCATCGAGGATAGAGTACTCTGTAGTTCCTCCAATCCATTTCGAGTTGTGCACAAAGCGATAGAAGTCAAACATGTTGCCGGCGAGGCCATTGGCTTCCAATTCTAGCTGATCACGGAGCCAACCCAAAGGGCTGGTGGATCCGAGAGAAAGCGGGCGGTATACGGGTTGAACCACTGAGAGGGATTAGTCCAATAGCAACGGTGTGTTGTGCGTGGTGTCTTGGCCTACGTGAAGATCCACGGTCAACTTGCAAGACATGCTGAGCTTGGCCGAAAGCAAGGCCCACCAGAAAAGTAGCAATCCCGAGCAGGCGCATTTTGTCAACCTTCAATCAGGAAACACCACCTAATAGCTTGCCTTGAAGGTCCAAAGGATCGTATAGGGCACGCAAACGGGGTTTTACGGACGCGTGCGGCAACAAATGATGCAATGGTGTCAAGAACATAGATCGCTCATGAGAAGCCCCGCCTACAGATTTGATCCCCAAGCAAGAAAATCCCAAATGCTATGTTACACCTACGGTCAAGATATACCGTCACAATGAACTGCGGATGTCCCACCCGATAACTGAAATGACGGTGACTTGCCAGGTTCGGAAGCCAGCCCCACGTTACATCGGCATTGCGGTCCGCCGTCTGGCAACTCTGCAGTGCGGACTCTCCTATCTGCGTGCAGGATCGGATCGTTCATAAACGCACTGTTCATTTAAACTCTGAATTCCAGGGTTCAGCACAAGTTTTTCGGTAATTGTATCTATAAAACCCATTCCATCGCCTACAAATACTCTATTGCATACTACTTACATGACAGGTGACCACACTTTTCGTGTAGGAGTGATGTGTCGCATTGAGTAAAGCTCGAGTTAGTCAACAACTACGCTGTACGCGACTCTGTTGGTAAACGATGGTACCCCCAAGACGAAAAGATGAGCATTGTAGCATATTGATACAAATTGGTTCGTTTATCAGTACCATACGTACAAAACTATCCGCAATTGTACCTATGATTCACCCCTCATCTCCCAGAAGGCGACCGACATGATTCCCCCCCCCCCCCCCAGAAACTTACACCACAGCTCACCACCAATATTAACCGTAAGGACAAATCATTGTGGACATTATTTGTCCATACGGTCATGTTTCCAACGTCAACAGTACATTACCGGTCATTGGGTAGGTTGATATGAGGCATGTGGGTGTTATGGGTATCGGAGACAGGCTCTGACGTTGGTAGAACTGTAGAGGGTGCGACGGGACCCCCAGATGGGGATCCAGACCCTTCATCATGGTGTATAACCCCTGAATACCCACTGTCCATTCTTGAGTGCCCCTTCTTCTGAGAGGCAGCGTTTGAGGCAGGATTTGAAGTGGTGTTCGAATTCTTCTCGTTAAGCCCCCTGTCCGAATGGCTGTAAAACCTTTCAAGGTCATCCTCGTCTTGTCCAGGGTTTGCAGTGTTATACTTCATCCACCTGAGAAGAGCGTAACATCCATATGCTAGCAGAGAGCCCGTGAGAGGTCCGATCCAGTAGATCCAGTGATAACCTGGAAAGTTCGTGATCACTGCAGGACCAAAAGCCCTGGCTGGATTAATCGAAGTCCCCGTCCAGTTCGTTGCACAGATGTGTGCAATGAAGACAGAAATCCCAATGCCGATAGGTGCTAAATATGTAGCACGGTGTTTCTCGACAGCCAAGAAGAACACAGTCAGGACAAGTTGCGCAGTAAGGAAGAACTCCAGGAAAAACCCTTGAGCTGTGTTCGCGCCGCCACCAAGCTTATCACCAAATAGAGCCGGGCCAGGCGTGAGGCCATCGGCAACTGCAGCCGCCGCTATCGCAGCGACCAGTTGTGTAATAAATACGAAGAGGCCCCGCAGTGGCCCAACAGCTCCGACCAGGACGAGACCCAATGTGATCTGGATATGTTAGATCTTCTAGCAAGACGTTGGAACGAAGAGGATGAATACGTACGGCAGGATTGAACATGCCACCAGTGACTCTGTAGAAGATCCACACATTTACGGCGACTGCAGCGCCGAAGGAGAAGGCGACATACAGTAGACTGAATGGAGCCAGAGGGGCAGTGTAGTCGTTGGGGTTGTTTGTGACGATGGCGGTCTGGGTGCCGATGAATGACAAGAGCAAAAACATAAAGGTCCCGCAGAATTCACCGACGAGGACGGTCAACATGTTCCGCGTTGGATCTGGGAACATGTGGCTCCCTTCGCCGGGGCGGGTTGGGAAAAGGTGTCGCGTCATGTTTGGCAAGCTTCTCAGGTCAAGGAAAAGCTTGAGGGGGACGTTTATCAATGAAGAGGTGAAATCAATGGGCAAGATTGGAATAGCCAGCGAATATAAATAGTAGCGGAATGGAAATACAGTCGCCAACAAATACCAAGATTGGCTTTGCCAAATGTGAACCATATTGGGCAGATGCTCGTGCCATGTCTAGGATAATCCTTTCATCGGCTACATGTGCCGACCACACTGGATGCTTGGATAATCTGAAAACAGAAGGTTGTTACAGTGAGCTGTTTATGGTTTGCCGGTAAGAACAAGCGAACTCAAGCTCAGCTACCGTATTCCATGGCTGAACATTGAGGTGAATCAAGATTTGTACTTGCCTCTACAGGAGCCATGAGGGCCACAGATCTCTTGGGAAACCCAACGTAAACGGTGACGCGAACGTAGAAAATTATCGGCATTTTTGTCGCCATATCTGCGTAGCTAGTCATTAGTCCAGATATAATGAGAGGATAATTCGAGGTGAGCACAAGCGAATTTCCCGAAGACACTATACGTTGCTCAAGAACGGTATCTTTTGGGATCGAGATCTCTTTATCTCCCTCTGATGCCTTGCTCCTTGAGGGAGCTTATTAACTGCATGTGGCGGGTGGAGACTCGTCCAAACGACTTGCAACAATCTTTCTTTCATAGTTGGGATGAACACCCTTAGACATCATGATGGAATGGATTCAGATGGCGGCAATAAGACCATGCATGATTTACTTTTAATAAGGCTAAATCTGAGTTTGGACCATGGTAGAGTCTATCTTCATTTTGGGTCACAGGCTAAGGACAAATACGAGAGTTGCATGTATGCACTTGCTGGGCCCTGGCTTTTGTTGCATTGTTTGCATTCTTGGATGGCGCTGGTGGGAAAGATCTGATCTTGGCGTGCTATTGTACAAATCGAGGCTCACCGATCCTGACCGTAATCTTTACAAACGACCCATGTCATTGCATTGAAGACATCTTTCCAATCTCAGTAGCTCAATATTTTAGACGCGAGGTATGATGGCTCAATTTTCGACTCGCCGAACGAATCGAGCCACACCACGCTCTGTAAGTATAGAACACGCCAAGTAGAGGAGAATGAATATCCCAACAAATGTTTCGGGCGATAATACGACCACGTAGACGATACCGGGGCATATGCAAAAGCAAGGATTGTCCGTTGATAATATGACTTACATGGGTGAATTACTCCTGCAGGGAGTGACAATCCCATTTTGGTGGAGTAAGGCGTTTACATCATAGACCCCCTACAAAGGCTTACGCAGTCTCCAGGTTGCTATGAACAGTGGCACATGGTCTTATTGGCCTGAAATGCTTTCAAATATTGGCAGAGGATAGCGGTATCTTGAGCTAAAAAGGCAAGCAAGGTTCAACAGCTTCCTTGCTGAGTCAAGACACCAGATGTGGGGTTGCGTAGGCTAAAGTTTAGATGCGGGCCGCAAGTCAATTCGACACCTAATCAGACGACAAGCAGAGCCGTGAAAGGCAATTGGCAACTTTCATCGATGAGGCTCAATCAGATTAACACTGAAGGGCGGGGTAAATGTCATAGTCTTACAGCAATCAGAGTGGCGCGTTTTGGGGACCCCTACGGCTATTGGTCCTGCCATTTCATGATGGCATGGACTACCGGTATCTAGCAACAGCCCTAGCCTTGTATACCTTTCACGATAGCAATTCTTCAACTCTAGACGAGTAGAGCAATCATGAGAGTCGTGTGGGGCCTTCCAGCCAGGATGGAGAGGAGTGAACAAAGCATGCCTGGTCACTAGGCTGACTGGAACGTCAAGATGGTTGACAGACCATTCTTACTCGTGGACAATGCCTACCGCTGGCTCTGTTCACCTCGTTGGAAATTTCAGCTTGTAGGCACCAAACGAGCAGCAATGTGGTGCAAAACACCGTGATCACATTCGAAGCAAGTCGGGTTAACACCTGTAGTGGACTTCAGTCAGGTCCAGTGGAGCCGGAAGCGTGGGCTCGGGCCGAGCGTTTCGCATACTAGACGCAGAATGTAAGACATCCGTAAATCTGCCCAGGATGATGTTGAGCCAGCTACCACCTATCATATTTAGAGTCACCGCTGAACCTTGAGTGCTTGCATGGGGATGTATGAAGAAAAACGCCAGTATCTGAAGATTTGGATGATCATTCCTAACACAGCCTTTCCCTTCGAAGCCCCAACTTTATTGCCACGGATTTCCGTTAACCGCACGAGATGACTATGGCATCATTGTTTGGCGTCGAGGCGACGCTGAGAACGCCTACTCAACCTGGGATCCTAGAGTACTCATCCGCATTGCTGTAGATCTGCACTAGATAGGCTACTATCGGGCTGGTGGTTGCAGACTAACATCAGACCAGCCAGATCTTGCTAGACGTTGGGACGCCGCTGGGTAGACAGGGAGTTGCCATCCCAGACCTACCTGTCTCTCCAAGGTGGTTATATTTCGCGCGATGGCAAGTCCTGCCGAAGGTATCGGTGGGCTCGAGTATCTGCCAAGATACGCTGCCTCGGACAGGCGCCAATCATCTGGTTCATCCCAAGCACCAGACGAGTACGAGAAAGTTTGTTAAGCTGCCATTGAATGCCAGCATATGACGCGTGAACAAGGCGAAGGGGTGATACGGCTACCTAGACCACCAGAGCTCTGGCGGCCGGCTTCGAGAACGGAAGAGCCGCTGCAGCAGGCGGATAGGGCCAGCACAGTCAGTAAGCAGATGGGAACTGCGGCTCTTGGGTCTATGCCAACGCAAGTGCGGCGCCTGCAAGCTTTGAGTAGCCGGATGCGTTGGAGTTCCGTCGGGAGAATGATGCTGTCGAGTGTGCTCGGAGATGGACGGACAGCTTGCCACTCAACTCACAAACTCAGGCCCAGTATCAATCATCGAGAAATCACAAAAGTACTGCGCTTTGGTGCGGATTCACCCGCAGCCGTGCCCAATTTCCCATTGTCTCTCCTCTCCTCTCATTTGTGTCCAGAGCGTCAGCGTCGCCCTGGTTGGATTGTTGATGGATCCATTGGCCAGCGAGCGACCAGACAGACGACAGACGACAGACGACGGACGACGGACCCACCCAGGCCGCCGAAGCACTCCGGCAGTCAATCATGTGACAGCCCGTGAGGCGCTAGGGCCGCTTCGGGACTAGGCTGAGGCTCGCACGCAGCTCAGGAACTTCTTTGGCCTTCGCCTTCGCCTCAGTCGACGGAATTGTCAGCCGCCCTCCGAAGAAGCATCTGCATTCCTGCCTCCGTGGACGTGTTGAGGCCGCCACGACATCACGCGCAACGATCGGAAGGACAGTCTGGACATCAAGAAGGTGTGGCTTTGATGATCTTGGATAGTCGGACGAGCCTGAGGCCAGCGCTGACGTGACCTGCGACCGTAGATCGTTGCTGGGTTGAAGGCCAGCCAGCAAAGCCTCCCGCGCTCCCTGCCTGCGACTCGCGACATCACCGCGCGCCCTCGCCCTCTGTCGCCTGTCCCCCCTCCGTCCATCGGGACCACCAAGGCGTCGACCCCATTCATTTCCTCGATAGCGGTTCACGATACGCATACCGACCACGGCGCCTTCCTGCTCACAGCGCCTGCCCGAAAGGCCAAACTGTGCGCGACGCGGCTTCGGTACCAAGGTCGCCCTCTGCTAATATCTTTCTCACCTTCGACTTTGCATCTTCGCACATCACTGTGTGCTTCTTGTGTGCTTTTCACGTCCTTCATTCATAGCTTACGCGCGCAACGCTGCGTCTGCCAACCGCTACCGCGGTCTTGACTTCAGAAAGACGACACCGACTCCTCCATCAGACGCCAAGATGGATGAGTACGCCAACGACTACGAGTACGATGCCGAGTACGATGCCGAGGGAGAGGAGGGTATCACCCCGGAGGATTGCTGGACCGTCATCTCCTCCTACTTCGACACCAAGGGCTTGGTGTCGCAACAGATCGATTCGTTCAACGACTTCCAGGAGACCACCGTCCAGGAGCTGATCGACGAGTACTCCCACATCAGCCTCGACCAGAACAACCCCCCCGATTCCACACCAGAGCACCCCATCGCCCTCAGGAGATATGAGCTGAAGCTGGGTCACATCGCCGTCTCGAGGCCCGTCATCACCGAGGGCGAGGGTACCATGGCCCCGCTGCTTCCCTACGAGTGCCGCGACCGAAACCTTACATACTCGGCACCTCTGTACGTCAAGATCACCCAGAAGCGATCTGTCTGCGTGGAGGAGCCCATCCCCCTGCACGAGATGGACGATGAACAGCAGAACGAGTATGCTCGCACACAGGAGCAGCCTACGCGCCTCGTCTGGGAAGAGGAGGAAGTCCCCATTCCCGCGACTTCCAAGGACAGCAACACCAAGGACAAGGACCCCGACATGGTTTTTATCGGCAAGCTACCCGTCATGGTCAAGTCCAAGGCCTGCCACCTGGCCCACGAGACTGAGGACGACCTGTTCTTGCTCAACGAGTGCCCTTACGACCAGGGTGGCTACTTCATCATCAACGGAAGTGAGAAGGTGCTTATCGCCCAAGAGCGCTCCGCTGCCAACATCGTCCAGGTCTTCAAGAAGGCCCAACCCAGCCCCTTCACCTACATGGCTGAGATTCGAAGTGCGCTGGAGAAGGGCTCCCGCCTCATCTCATCACTGGCCATCAAGCTCTTCTCCAAGGGAAGCGCCGGCATCCAGGGCCAGACAATTGCCTGTACACTGCCCTATGTCCAGTCCGATGTCCCCATCGTCATCGCATTCCGTGCCCTCGGTGTTGTCTCGGACGAAGACGTCTTGAACCAAATCTGCTACGACCGCAACGACAGCCAGATGCTCGAGATGCTGCGGCCCTGCATTGAAGAAGCCTTCTGTATCCAGGATCGCGAGGTTGCACTGGACTTTATTGGCAAGCGCGGTAACCAGACTTCGGGCTTTACCAGAGACCGTCGTATCCGCGCCGCCAAGGACATCCTGCAGAAGGAGATGCTCCCTCACATTTCCCAGAGCGAGGGTTGTGAGACGAGAAAGGCTTTCTTCTTGGGCTACATGGTTCACAAGCTCCTCCAGTGCTCTCTCGGACGACGCGACACCGACGACCGTGATCATTTTGGCAAGAAGCGGTTGGATCTGGCTGGTCCCCTGTTGGCCAAGCTCTTCCGTAATATTGTGCGGAAGCTGACCAATGAGATTACCATGACCTTGAAGCGCTGTGTCGAGCAGAACAAGGACTTCCAGGTTCAGTTCGGTATCAAGTCCGGTATTGTAACCAACGGCCTAAAGTACTCGCTCGCTACCGGCAACTGGGGTGACCAGAAGAAGGCAATGAGCTCGACCGCTGGTGTCTCCCAGGTGCTGAACCGATACACCTTTGCCTCCACACTGTCCCATTTGCGACGCACAAACACGCCTATCGGGCGTGATGGAAAGCTCGCCAAGCCCAGACAATTGCACAACACCCACTGGGGTCTGGTTTGTCCGGCTGAAACGCCCGAGGGTCAGGCTTGTGGTCTGGTCAAGAATCTGTCTTTAATGTGCTCCATCAGCGTGGGAACGTCTACCGAACCCATCATCGACTACATGATTACCAGAAACATGGAGGTGTTAGAAGAGTACGATGCCGTTCGTTATCCCAACGCCACCAAGATCTTCCTCAACGGATCCTGGATCGGTGTGCACCAAGACCCAAAGGCCCTTGTCAAGGATGTCCAGCAGCTGCGCCGTAGCGCCCAAATTCCTGCAGAGGTTTCTTTGGTCCGTGACATTCGTGATCGAGAGTTCAAGATCTTTTCCGATGCCGGCCGTGTCATGCGGCCTCTATTCGTTGTTGAACAAGAAGATGACCCGGACCGTGGTTTGGAGAATGGCACATTGGCTCTGACCAAGGACATGGTCAGAAAACTGGAGAGGGACAGCACGCTGCCAGCGGATAGCGACGAGTTCTTTGGTTGGCAGAGCCTTGTCTCTCAGGGAGTTGTCGAATACTTGGATGCCGAGGAAGAAGAGACCGCCATGATCTGCATGACGCCTGAAGATCTCGAGACCTACAGAATGGCAAAGGCGGGCCACGATGTCACCCAGGATATGGGTGACGACCTCAACCAACGTGTCAAAACCAAGTTGAATCCTACGACGCATATGTACACGCATTGCGAAATTCATCCTAGCATGCTTCTAGGTATTTGTGCCAGTATCATTCCGTTCCCAGATCACAACCAGGTATGCTTCTACTGGCCCCATTTCGGGAACACTCGCTAACACGGATCGTAGTCTCCCCGTAACACTTACCAATCCGCTATGGGTAAACAGGCCATGGGCTTCTTCCTCACCAACTATACACGACGCATGGATACCATGGCCAACATCCTCTACTACCCTCAGAAGCCCCTCGGAACGACTCGCTCTATGGAGTTTTTGAAGTTCCGTGAGCTGCCTGCTGGTCAGAACGCCATTGTAGCCATTGCGTGCTATTCTGGTTACAACCAAGAAGATTCCGTCATCATGAACCAGAGCAGTATCGATCGAGGCTTGTTCCGAAGTTTGTTTTTCCGATCCTACAGCGACTGTGAAAAGCGCGTCGGAATCAACACTATAGAGCAGTTTGAGAAGCCTTTCCGGTCCGATACTTTGCGCATGAAGCACGGTACTTATGATAAGCTGGACGATGATGGTATCGTTGCCCCAGGTGTCCGAGTCAACGGTGAAGACATCATTATTGGCAAGACGTCTCCCATAAACCCAGACAATGAGGAGTTCGGCGTAAGGACCAAGGCTCACCAGAAGCGTGACGCTTCCACGCCCCTCCGAAGCACAGAGAGCGGCATCGTGGATCAGGTCATCATGACGACGAATGCCGACGGCCTGCGCTACGTCAAGGTCAGGGTGCGAACCACCAAGATCCCACAGATTGGTGACAAGTTCGCTTCTCGTCACGGTCAGAAGGGTACCATTGGTGTTACCTACCGCCAAGAAGACATGCCGTTCAGCCGTGAAGGCATTGTGCCCGACATCATTATTAACCCCCACGCCATCCCGTCTCGAATGACCATTGCTCATTTGATTGAATGCTTGCTGAGCAAAGTTTCAACGCTCAAGGGTATGGAGGGTGATGCAACGCCGTTCACCGACGTAACGGTGGACTCGGTTTCTTCTCTACTGCGTGAACACGGCTACCAGTCGCGCGGGTTTGAGATCATGTACCACGGCCACACTGGCCGTAAGCTGCGATCGCAGGTTTTCTTCGGTCCTACATACTACCAGCGTCTGCGTCACATGGTGGACGACAAGATCCATGCCAGAGCTCGCGGTCCTGTTCAGATCATGACTCGTCAACCCGTGGAGGGTCGTGCTAGAGATGGCGGTCTTCGGTTCGGAGAGATGGAGCGTGATTGTATGATTGCGCACGGTGCCGCGGCCTTCTTGAAGGAGCGTCTCTTCGAAGTCTCTGATGCGTTCAGAGTTCACATTTGTGAAATTTGTGGGCTCATGACTCCTATCGCGTAAGTTTCTTTGCCTCCTCTTTGGCTCTACCCTACAAAACACTGACATCTCCCCTAGGAACATGACCAATCACACTTTCGAATGTAGACCATGCAAGAACAAGACCAAGATCGCCCAAATCCACATCCCGTATGCCGCCAAGCTTCTGTTCCAGGAGCTTCAAGCTATGAACATCGCTAGTCGCATGTTTACCGATCGCTCTGGCGCGTCTGTGCGATAAGGAAGTCGTGCCGGGGCAGAACGTACACAGAAGTACCTGAGGACAATGGTCAAGGTGCTAGATTGGCATTGGCGTCATGCCAAGGAGGATTTTCGAGGCAGATAGTTGCATTGGGCCGGCGTTGTTGCGGGAAAATTTTGAACGTTAAGAAGTTAAGCCCCTACCTTGATACCGAAGCGGGACTTCCTCGCATGCATGGGTACAGGAAGCGCCATGTGCACATATCCGCAATTGCGAGCAGTGCTTCCGGACTTAGTTCGTGCAAGGTCGGCAACAGGGTGGAGATGTATGTAGACTATAATCAGCGCGTAACTAAGCATTGTCCCCCTAGACTGAGAACCGGGAAACTAATACAAAATTGTAAAACGGTAACGGGTCTATTAATGCGATCTTGTGATTCTTGAGTCAGCTAATCTTTGTAAGTCACTGTCCATTTTCCTTGCACCATGTGAGTGAGGTAGGAATGGCGGGGCACACACTAGTCGTGGCAAGAGCCCACCGTACATGATCAAGCAAAAGTCACGTATCTCTGGCCGTCAGTTGCTCTCTGCATCTGGGCTCCGAATAGAAGGCATTGTCGGGTTGAGAGCGACCGTGCCGGCGGCATTGAGATAATTCCGTTTCGGATTGGCGAATTCAAAGCCCCTGGTTTCGCTGGTACGAGCTTGCAGAGACTCGATTGGTGCCTCCGGGTTGCGTAATGTGGTGTACAGATGGCGCTTGGGTTACGACTGGATGTTCGGAAAAGGTTGGCGAGGATATTCCGCGCAGTAGAAGAACGGGATTACTTCTTGAGGAAGCACTTGCAGTGAGTTCCTGGCAGTAGCTGAGCCAGCAGCTGATGCGTTATTCCCTGCGTCCCATCGCATTAAGTTGCCCGACAACCAGCAAAGTTGCAACACCATGGCAGCCAGCACTTCCAACATAGATAAAAAAAAAAAAAAAAAAAAAAAAAAAAAAAGTACGATTGGATGTTGAATGAGAGAAGCTTTGAACCTGCATGTTATTTCTACCATGATTCATGCATCACGCGAACGCAGCACCATTGACTACTAGCAGCTGGACAAGCAACTGCAGGGGGTAGCGGAGAATTTTCGAATAGGAGCTCAGACTGCCCATGGCTGTCGCAACGACATATCAGATACAAAGAAAAAGCACAGCATTAGTCAACACATCTATTAGCGCAGTGACGAATCCCTCCTCGAGTTCAGCTTCAGCTGGTCAGCAATCACCCCCTTGGCCCCACTGCCCAAAATTGCTCACCATTCCTGGTTGCTTTTTCCGGAACGCTCTGCCCGCTTGCGTACACAGATCGGCATACTATCGACTTCAAGACATGACCTTTTTTTCTTTCTACCTTATGCAGCGAGCCGCCCGAGGCAAGGGAGGCCATGGACTATTGATCTCAAATCTCGCACAGGAATGCATTTGCACTCAGTGTACGAAGACGACTGAAAACCGCCGGAACGGAGCCAAGACAATGATAAAGTTTGCTTATATTCATCAGCACCTTGAGTGTCATCGCAGACAAACGATATCGTGATATTGAGACAACTCAGCCGACAATGCGCCAAACGAGCGCATCGAGTTGATGTATCGACTTCGGCATCATGAACCCGATTAATCCCAAGACCCAAAACTTCACCCTCATCGGATCTAATGGCACTACGTTTCATATATCCCTGGTAAAGATCGATGGGCAGCGCATGCGGCTTGCCAACATCTGTATCAGCTACGGGGTGCAGCTCGGGCTGAGTCTGATGATGCTCTTGACGCTATTACTCCTGGTCCCAGTCTCCAAGATGCGCAAGGCTATCCACGTCGTGCACATCACGAGCCTCATCGTGGCCGTCATACGACTGGTGCTCCTGATCCAATACTTCCCGGGCCCGCTGTCGGAATACTATGTCGCATGGACCCAGGACGTGAAGGCGCTCGGGGTGGAGGACTATGGCACCAACACGGCAGGCAACGCCTTCAATGTCGTGCAGTTTGCGCTCATCGAGACAGCCCTCGTGATGCAGAGCTGGGGCCTAATTCAGACGTGGCCGGACCTGTGGCAGTACGTTGTCAAAGCGACGTCGGTCGCGCTGGCGGTGGCCACGGTCACAGTGAAGAGCGTCTGGGTCGTGCGGCATACATGGGCCCTAAGGGACAGTACATTGCCCGTGCCATTAGATGCCGTCGGTGAAGCGGCAACCGTTCTGGGAGCCGTGTCGATATTTTACTTCTGCGGCATCTTCTTCATGAACTTAAGTGTGCATCTGGCTACTACGAGGAGCATCCTGGTGAGAACGGAAAGGGGTCTCACGAGCTTGGAGATCTTGGCAATCGGAAATGGGCTTCTGATGGTGCTTCCAAGTGAGTGAAACGTCGAACCTGCCGTAAGGAGAAGGCGAACCGGGATGTGCTGAGCTAACTAGGCATCGCAGGCATCTTTGCAGGCCTCGATATCGCTACCGGACTCAACGGCGCCCGCGTTCTGCCCTTTGATGCTGGTTCGTGGGTTATGACCCTGGTGGTCATCGGGTTGCCCTTGACGGGACTAATCGCCAGATACCGCGGTCCATCATCCCACAGTCCGTCCAACCGAGTGTCACATCGATTCTCACTATTTGCGCACGCTCCAATTCTCGACTCGAAGATCCATACCTCCCAGACTGCGAACACTACATTGCAAAGTCCAACGGGTACCAGCTTCGTGGTATCTGCAGAAGCGACGAGGCCTGATTCTTCTAGAAGTGGGAGAGAGGGATCACGACCAAAGTCCAGTAGGTCGAGTCCTACATCAGATGGTGATCTGGAGTCGGGGATACAGGTGCGGAAGGATGTGTCCGTTACTGTTGAGGGAACTCCGGGATCGAGTGCGCTGTCTGAGCCGGAAGACAAAAGGTAGTTTTTGGGTCTTGCCTTCCTGAGTTTACATGGAGCGCAACTATGTTCCTTCAAGTATGCGATATCTATAATATCCCAGGTCCCCAAGCCTATCAAATGCTGTCCTCGTCGTGTATGAACCCCAACGACAAACCGAGAGAGCCACGTTACCCAATTATAGCCCTGCGTTCCGTTATGCTTACCCAATTTCCATGCAATTGCTTCTATGACTTTTTATGGCCCCGTCGTGCATGACACCTTAATCCCTATGCAGTTTTAGAGAACCTATCCGCCAGTGCCTCGGTCTCTTTTGCCTTCTGGTTGACGCTGTCCCTCTCAAAGCCGGCGATGGCCTTGTAAGCTGCTCCAATACCGTCTAACTCCTCCTTTGGAATAACATCGTAGATGTTCGCGAAGCCTTCAGGTGCTCGTTCGTGGGCGAGTTGCAAGACATGGTCGGGTCCATTCGCCCGATTAGCCATGACAATCTTAGCTGTCGGTGGCAGTCTGGCTTCCTGGTATGCTTTCAATGCTCCAGGTACATCATCTGGGTTTTCAACCAGGCATTTAGCCAGGGTTTCAGCATCGATGATTGCCTGGGTGGCGCCATTGGACCCGATCGGATACATGGCGTGGGCTGCGTCTCCAAGGAGTGTCAAACGTCCGAATGACCACTGGTCCACTGGGTCCCGGTCGCACATAGGAAACTCAAAGACGCTATCCGTGCTGTCTATGAGATCCTTCATACGAAGTCCTCCGCAAGTCCACTCCGAGAAAGGACCTTCGAACTTGGCCTTCGGGACCTTCTTAGTCCAGTCTGTCGGCGGAGGAGTCACATCTGGATCGTTCTCATCGCGAACCCGAAGCTCAGCGATCCAATTCACCAGTGATTTGCCGTTGCGCGCTGATCTTCCGCTGATGGGGTATGCTATGAACTTCTGGTTTGCGTGACCGGCCCAGATCATCGAAGCGCCTGTGAGATATGGATCACGCTCCACACATCCGCGCCATAAGATGCGCCCAGAGAAGTGCGGCGGGCCTTCCTTTGGGTACAGCAACCGGCGAGCTGTGCTGTTGATTCCATCGGCAGCTATGAGAATGGTGCCGGACATGGTCGGATTCTCAGCTGGCTGGTCGCTGGCGCGCCGGACAAAATTGGCCGTAATGGAGTTGGCATCTTGAGTATATCCCGTAAGAGCATGGCCCAGGTGGATTCGATCACTGCCAATGCGTTCCTTTACTGCATCCAGCAGGAGCATCTGGAACTCCCCCCTGTGTATCGAGAACTGGGGCACGACGTATCCCGCTCCGACACCTCGTGGTTCCGAGAGAATAGTGTGGCCATGCCGGCTGTAAAAGTTCAGTTCCTGAGTCTCAATCCCAGTTTCCTGAAGCTTTGGCAACAAGCCTAGGTTACGCAAGATGAGCACTGCCGATGGCTGGACGTTGATCCCAACACCCAACGTGGTAAGCTGCGAGCTGGCTTCGAATATGTGTATATCAACAAAGCCAGCAGCGTGCAAAGACAGAGCGGTGCTCAGTCCACCAATTCCGGCACCGGCTATCAGAATCCGAGGTTGTGGCGAGGTCAGAAACGGCATGTTGTCGACTGGGATTAGCCTAGACCAGAAAGCGATTTTTCCAGTATCCGAGTTGGAAGCAGTTGCTGGATTTGTGAAGCAATGAATGATACTTTGGCAGCGAAAATCTTCCTGGCCATTGCGAAGTCGGCCTCGATCACACGCCAGATCAAGCCCACAGAACTGGGCCCATTATGGGGAATCTGGGGAAGATTGTGGTTTTCCAATTGGACAATTTCGTTCTGGCCCATGGGGGTGACTTCCAAAGGGAGAGGGCGGTCCGGGAAAAGAAGAGTTTGGGAATTGGGGACATTTGATTGGGCTGCCTCAACGTCGGCAGCTATTGTCGGCAAGTTCGTTCTTGGCTTGATTGAAACTAAATTGGCGCCGAAAGTGGGTGCGGATCGCGCTCTTGAGCGGATGCCGCTGAAGTTTCAACAATACACCTTGAGCATCTAGTATATCTCGTATTCTGCAAAAAAATAATGACACCAGACTCAGGTGCATTGCCCGAACAAGAATACCCACTGCACCACTTAGTCTCTAGTCTTCATCCTTCCGAATGCTAGCACACAATGCAGAGTCTTGTCTTGTAAAATACCGTTGGGGGAGGTACCATCCGTATTTTGTTAAAGGGACGACTATAAGTCGCCAAATCCGGAGAGCCTCCGTGATGCGGCCCAGAAACGCCTGGAGCCTGAGCTACCTGCAGAAGCGACTGGTGAAATCGCGGGAGCTGGCAGCAGTGTCACGTTCCATGTCCCTGAGCCGATTGGATGATTAGCTATTGATGATGGCAGTCTATCTGGCAAGCCGGACCATCTGGAAGATGAGAGAAAGGTCCACTGCTCGGCATGAGCAGATCGATGAGTCTTCCCTCGTCTTTCTCCGTCCGGTGGTAAATACCCCATTTTTTAGATTTCAAAATTTACTATAATATTAGGGCCGAGAGCTGAAAACCAGGCCTGAAACCTATGTATTGTAAGGCCTTGATGGTTATCAAGTTGGAGTATTGCAAAGAAAAGGTGCCCATATTAGGTCAAGTAATTACGGTGTCTCCTTCTCAAGTCGATCCCCTTCGTCATCATTCAGTTTTGCGGCGGGGTCGGAGAACACACTCTTACACTAGTCATGTCACATGAAGCAACGGATGACAATTTCTCCGTCAAGTTGACAATTAGTTGAGTGCACCACCGGACTTATATACGAACCAGACATGTTTCCGACACTTTTGGTGTACACTAGTGACTTTGACCCATAACTAATCCTATTGTGAAGCGAGTGAATCACATTTGGGATAAGGTCAATGTCTGTTCGTAACCATGCTAAAGTGACACAGCTCAAATGGTCATAGAATCCTAGGATGACTATCTGCAATCTATTGGCTCAGTGCCAACACTTGTATACATTGCATGAAATCGTATAACCACAATTCGCCGTAGAGCACTATCTATACTTTCTCACTCTATTGTAATGCTATCATATCGTGTATTGCTAAGTATCATGCAGGAGTTTTGGGAGCCAGTCCCTCAGTAGATCATCATACCCCAAGTAATGTAAGCGCTATCTTATTTAGATAGCATGCCTTATCAGTCCTGATTTCCCATCCTGAACACATTGAGGCATAACAAGGATGCATATTGATGTAAGCACTAACGTTGCGGCGACCTATCGAGTTGCCCAATGCCAACAAGGCTGAAGCAATCCATAGCTTGCAAGCTACACGATTGGAGCATTGTGCTGGTAACTTTAGCTAATTAGTGTGGGCGCAAATCCTACAAATTGCTAGTGCCGTGATGGGGTCTGACATATAAATAATGAGGAGATCCCTTAGCTCTCTTAACTTCTGTCCTTGTTTTTAGCAGAGATCTGAGAATCTGGATCGCGATAATGATTCACGAAGCAACATACGCTCTGGCCGGGCTCATTTTTGCCCTCTACGCTGTCGATTTTGCTCTCAGTTGCCTTGACGATTCGCGTGAGCCTCCGAGACTGCGACCGAAAATCCCCCTGATTGGCCACTTATTAGGATTGATCACCAATGGAACAACCTACTACAGCGTGACAAGGTAAATCTTTTTGCATTGCTCCCAACGCCAGACATTAATGTAATGTAGCAAAAGTACCGACGCTGAGTTGTACACGTTGGGAATCTTCAACTACAAGATATACGTCAGTAATTCTAACCGTCTGATGCCTCTGATTCAGAAGGCATCCAAAAGCCTGTCGTTCAAACCATTCATGCAGACAGCGACCAAGACGCATTCCGGTATGCACGTTCTTCATTATGACCCCGTTGCACTAGTTTGATGAGTAAAGAGCAGTGTCTTGAGAGATACACGTCCTGCAAAAAAGTACAAGCGGGCAACCCACGCTCAGTACACAAGCATACTTGGGAAATTACTGACATCAACTGTGAGTAGGTGCTTCCGATGAGACCTATCATATCTTCGGCAACAGCGACATGTTGGATTCATATTCGCATGCGATGAAGACTAGCTTAGCGCCGGGCCCTCACCTGGACGAACAGAACTTGAGGATGGGAAAGCGGGTTATGGCTGATATCGACGCTCTGCTTAATCACAGTCAAAGTGAAACCCAGCGAGTCAAATTGCTTGAGTGGGCGCGCCACGCGATTGTGCAGGCTTCTAGCTGTGGCGTATACGGCGAACATCACCCCTTTGTCCGATCAGAGGTGGAGAGGGCGTATTGGTAAGAGCAGCACAATTGCGTCAAATTTCATTCGAGATCTTTTCGCTCATATGCCGACAGGACATGGCAGGACTACATAGGTCTACACCTGGTAGGCCTGGACGTTACTGGCACAGGTTACGCTGCAAGAGAAAAGGTGGTAGATGCATACCGCCAGTACATGAAGAGGCTACCGGGAGACGCAGCCTTGCTAGTAAAAGAGCGTGTCCGAGTGCTGCGTGAAGCAGGTGTACCAGAACAGGATATTGCTCCGATGGAGTCCAGTTTCGGCGTTGCGGTCTTCTCAAACACCAGTCCCACCCTGTTTTGGGCAATCTGGGAGCTCTTTTCGCGGCCCGACGTTCTGCATGAAGTTAGGGAGGAGGTCAGACTACAAGCTGTTACTGGATCGGCCAAGGAAGGCTTCGAGCTTGACGTCGCAGCGCTCAAGCTCCGGTGTCCACTCCTTTTATCCGTGTTCCAAGAGACGCAACGCATGCGTCATGTTCACGCAAACATTCGTAAGGTGCTCTACGACACTGTTATCGACGGAAAATTTCTTCTCAAGGCTGGAAACTTTCTGCATTTGCCGGCTGCGCCTATTCACAGCAGCGAGAATATATGGGGTGCCTCCGCTTCTGTTTTCGACCCTTACCGTTTTGCCGATACGAAGAACACAGCCTCTGTCACCGGAAGCGCGTTTCTCCCTTGGGGGGCCCCACCACATTTGTGTCCTGCAAGACAATTTGCTTCAACGGAGATCCTGATCATCATTGCGTTGCTGGCCATGCGCGCAGATTTGCAACCTATAGGCGGCATTTGGAAGAGTCCGCCTCTAAAGACTGCTGATATGGTCACTGTCTTAAATCCTACAAGGGATGTGGAGATGGACGTTAACGTAAGAAAGCAGTGGGAAGGGGAGTGGCGCTTGAGGATGAGTGAGAGTACAAGTCGCATTTCCCTTGCGTCTGGTTAACTTGGGAAGTTCGTCCAGTGGCATTTGTCAACTGACCAGTGGCGATCATGAAAACGACTTTACCCAGACGACAGTCAAACTAAAGAACAATATTTTCCGATAGAAAAAATGTTTTCAAGATGACTGGATTACTTGTTCAGCTTGGTTTAATACTGAAAAGATTAGTACGTTTAACCGTACATAAGGCGAGTTGACCGTTGAATCGATATTGCCACACTGATTCGAATAAGACAGGCACATGTGACCACGATCTTGTGACTTTCTCCTTTGGAGACACTTGCTGGGCGCGTATTGAAAATAGTGAACACGCGTGCTCGTTGAGCAAGTGAAGAGAGTAGGAGTAGGGCAATATAGGTTTTCGCCTGTTGAAGATCACCTAGGGATTGACTATCATTCCTTAATACAATCTGAGTAGTGATAATTATATCACTTCTACTGAGTCCATGATTTCCAAACCTGCAGCGAATGGTTCTACCGCTATTCGACGAGACAACCATCTAGCCATGTTAAGTAGATTAGGAGATACATACATATGCCGTCTCCTGCTGCTTATTAACTTAGACCTTTGGGGGCCACCGCTGATCCCCAGCCACGTGCATGCCGATGCCGAAGGTTTGTCCAACTCAACTGATTTCAGCCAATGAGACTGCAGTTAGTGCACCATGGCTTTGTGCCTAAGGCGGGCCATTGTTCAGACAAGCCAATGAACAGATCTTTCAATTCGTAGGGGACGCTAACGTGAAAGAAGAACATATATGTTACCCTTGGCGAGAACTGTGTCGAACCACAAGCTGTGTGACTAAGTCGAATGTTCCGTATGGCGTTTATTCTGCGACATGAGTGGTGAAGAGGCTTCTTGAGAGCCTACCCTTATTGGATAACTCGTTGAGTCGCGGAAGGAGGGTGCGGCTCGTCGTCATTTTGACTACAAGCCATGCAGCCACCAACCGCGCGTGATTCAACTGCCTGGGTGCGTTGGGTGTCATATTTGCATAAATAAACCGAGATGGCGCAGAGAATCCTTTCAGCCTACGGCTATCAATGTTGACAAATCGCCGTCTTCCCACACTTGTGGCATCTTTGCAATGGACAGCGCTCATCTCGCCCCAAACAAACAATCTCATCTGTCAACAAGGCCCAATTCAGCTACCCGACAAGCCGCTCAAGAAGATTCTAACTTTGTACCTTCGGGAATGAATGCACATACAGATTCCCACAGGGCCCCGCGGAAACTTGTGCTATGCTTTGATGGGACAGGCAACAAATTCAAAGGTGATGATAGCGACAGCAACATTCTAAAGATCTTTCGGTGTCTTGACCGTGAGGCTGGTGATCAATGTGAGTAATCACAATTGTTAGCTTTTCAGTGTCACCGCCGTCTGGTGAAATAACCAAGCAGCCTGCTAGATCATTATTACCAACCTGGCATCGGCACCTATGTCGTCTCCAATTCCCTCTCGCACACAAGCACTGGAGCTCGCATCCGATCATGGTATCTCAAAGCCAAAGACTCAGCAATTGGCAGTTCCTTCGACCACCACGTTGTGGGGGGATATCGATTCCTCATGCGTTTCTACTGTCCCGGAGATGATATCTACTTTTTCGGATTTTCGCGTGGTGCTTACGTCGCCCGATTCCTGGCAGAGATGCTCGACCACGTGGGACTTCTGTCTCATGGGAATGAAGAAATGGTTGCGTTTGCATGGAAGGCTTTTTCGCGTTGGCAAAGCCGTCAGGCAGACAACTCAGTGGAAGGGACAGCCAAGAAGAAGGAAATGTTCAAGTTCATGAAAGGCTTTCGGGAGACTTTTAGTAGGCCCGTCAAGCGAATCCGATTCCTGGGTCTCTTCGACTGTGTCAACTCTGTACCACGGTTTGAAACAGCCTGGATGCAGAGATCAAAGTTCCCTTACACAGCAAGGAGCACTGCCAAGGTAGGATTGTGGTAGCCGAATGTGGAGAACTCTGCTGAATATATGATTTTTAACAGGTGATACGGCATTGCGTTTCTATCGACGAGCGGAGGGCGAAATTCCGCCAGGACCTGATCTATCAAGGCAACGGCAAAGATAGAAGAAGTCGCAGTCACCACAGGCTTCACGACGTCATTGATGAGAAGTACAGAGTTCGCAGAGCTGCCGTTTCGGGCCCTTCGCAAATGAATGGTCAACCTCGCGGTCGCCAGGGGACATTAGCACCTCCTGACGCTCAGAATGTCTTTCGACCCCGATCGAGGTCTAGGTCCAGGACTCCTAGAGGGTCAATTGACGTTGCATCAATGACATCGAACGCCGATTTTGGATATGACGCGGATTCAGATGATGAAGGCCAAGACATTGATGAGATATGGTGGGTCCTGCTCTCTCGGTCCAGCTTATCATTCTAGAGACAGAGCACTGTCTAGCGATCACGAAATGCGTACTGATCATGATGCTAGGTTCGCTGGAGGACATGGTGATGTTGGAGGCGGTTGGGAATACATCGAAGGCAGCAAATCAGCGAGCCACGTTCCTCTGACCTATATGATCAGAGAAGCAGAGAAAGCAGGCCTCAATTTCGACGCTGAGAAGGTTGCGGAGATGGGATGCGCGGATTCAACCAGGGACTTCGATACACCTCTTGAGGGTATCAGCAAGTCAAACCTGGCTCGAGGTGTGCCTGATATCCAGATCAATGCCTCGAGCCCGAACCCTGGAACCTCCCCCGAGCTGAAACTTGAAACGACAGACTGGAGTCACTTCAACAACCACGTGAGCCACCAAGAGAAAGGCCACGGAACTAATCCATTCCATCAGATGCTTCACAGAGCCCATGTGGCACGAATTCATGATTCACTGGACTATTCCTCGGGGCTTGGATGGGGACAAGTTTTATCCTGGAAGCTCATGGAATATATGCCGTTCCGACGCATGGATCTCCAGCCAGATGGGTCTTGGAAGCCGATCAGATGGCCTTTGCCATGCGGCGAAGTCCGAGATATTCCACATACCGCTCGGATCCATGGGTCCGTCATCAGGAGAATGCAGCAAGACGAGAAGTACCGACCTGGAAACCTGATTGTCGGCGGTGGCGGGCGTGGCACCCGCCGGGCACCAAAGGAGTGCGGAATCGGAGAATGGGAATGTGTTCTCGAGGAAGGGAACCCCGTTGGTGAGGTTTGGTAAGTCAGCCATTGACCTGGAGCACAGGGTTGCAACGCTCCATTCTTCTTCGTGCAGGAAGCGTAGGTGCTGATATCTCAATTACAGGGTCAAGAAAACACCGTCGCCGATGGAATCGTAATGCAGGGTTTTCCGTCTGCAGCTGCATATCGTCGTGGATAGTTAAGAGGCTCGGTGTTGACTAATAGTGATATGGTTACTGCGTAATAAATCCTGGGTAGTTCCATGGCTATGAAGATCGCGCTATCCCACCCTTCTGAACACGTCCACTCCATACACACCTGTGAAGATTACAGAGTTTAGACTGCGGGGGCAAGCCAAGTATGCTAATTGGGGCTGGACTCAGCGCTCTTTTAGTACGTTCCAGCTGTCAATCGCCTAACCACCCGGGTAGAGAGCCAGTAACTACTCCGTACTACGTAGTTAGGTCAGCGAAAAAGACTTCCGTCGGTATCAGGTTCCGACCCCTCCGCCTGAGACTAACCACGGAAGTCATCCGTCGCTACCTGTAAGTGCTCGTACGTAACAGATGAGGCAATCTCACTCGGTTGAGAGTCTGTCAATTGGCGATCGAGCTGTTCTTGTTAGCATGCGCTCTCGTGGCTGGACCTGTTATTCGTGTTGCCCCGCAAATTGTCGGGATGAGCGTCTTCCGTGTTGTCGGGGATCTTTTTTTTGTTGCGACGAGTTCACGTTGGTGGTATAGAAGCCGAAGATAACATTCGACTGTTTCGTACATTGAATTTGGTAGAAACTATCAATTCTATTGATCAGAAAATAAGATACATCTTAACCGCCATGGCTTCCGCAGAAGTGACGAAAGCAAAGAAACGAATCTACCTCAACTTTTTTGACCATGGCTGCACTGGTTCACACATGTCACCAGGCCAGTGGAGGTTCGTCGTGTCAGCTTCTAACACAGTACCACATAGCTGATTCAAGTGTAGGGGCGACGGCGACAAGGGAACAACAAAGGACACCCTAGAATACTGGACCAATCTGGCCAAACTTGCTGAAAAAGGCAAAATATCATTCATCTTCCTCGCTGACAGCTACAACACACATGATATCTATGGTGGTAGCTCGGACTACATGCTTCGTGCCGGTGCACACACTGCCACAATAGACCCTTTCACTGTGATTCCCGCCATGGCTGCTGTTACCAAGACTGTCGGTTTTGGAGTTACGGCGAGTACGAGCTACATGACCCCTTTCTCGTTGGCAAGGACATTCTCGTCACTCGATCACCTTACCAAAGGGCGCGTCGCCTGGAACATAGTCACAAGCTGGAGCAAGAGTGCAGCAAACGCTTTAGGCCATGACGATGTCGTCCCGCATGATGAGCGATACGCCGTCGCGGATGAGTTCATGGATATCATGTACAAGTTCTGGGAAAGTTCTTGGGCAGATGGGTCAGCAGTCTTTGACAAGGAGACACGAACGGCTTTCGACCCCGCAAAGGTCAAGAAAATCGACCACCAAGGCAAGATCTGATCCTGAGACCCATGCAGTGACACTAGCTAACCCCTTGTTAGGTAAATACTTGAAGGCTTCTGCGCTCGGCCCACTGCATCCATCACCGCAAAGGACCCCCGTGCTCTTTCAGGCTGGTACTTCCAAGGCTGGCAGTGCGTTTGCTGCGAAACACGCCGAAGCCATCTACGTTGGGGGGCTAGTCCCCGCGCAGACTAAAGGATCTATCGCCGGAATTCGTGCCGCAGCGGCTGATCGTGGTCGCGACCCTAAGTCGTTGAAGTTCTTCGTTGGTATTTCATGCATATTGGGCAAGACCAAGGAGGAGGCACAGGCCAAGTACGAAGCAGCCAAGGAGAACGTTGATATCGTTGGCGGTCTCGCTCAGTTCTCTGGCTATACCGGCATTGACCTGGCTCGATTCCCCTTAGATGATGTGTTTGAGCTCAAAGATGCGCCTGGTGATGCCGCAGTCCACACGTTCCTAGAGAACTTCAACAAAGCCACGGGAAACAGTGAGCCTTGGACGCCAAGAAGGCTGGGAGAGAAAATGGCCCTGGGTGGCTTCCATCCTCTGCCCATTGGAACCCCTGAGGTGGTAGCAGACGAATTTGAGCGGTGGATTGATGAGGCAGATGTAGACGGTTTCAATATTGCCTACATCACTACACCTGGAAGTCAGGAAGACATAGTTGAGCTGTTGGTCCCAGAGCTTGTGAAACGGGGCCTAATGTGGGAAGACTACGAAGTTGAAAGCGGATCACTTAGGGAAAACCTTTACAGTACGCCAGGACAGAAGGAGCTCCCGAATGACCATTACGGTCACAAGTTCAAATGGGGATCTGGATATGAAGGCGAGTCTATCGAGAAGCTCAAGGCAGAGAAAGCTGCCACCGACACAACATCGGAGAGCAAGCTACCGCCAATTCACGCCATACCTGTAGTCGAGCAGGCGACGGCGTAGTATTTCATAACATCAACTATTCTAGTAGTATATAGCAACGGTGAATAAAATACAATATGAATAAATTCAAAAATTCTACGACGCTTTATCTATAAGTTGAGTCCAATGCGTGATGATACCCTCTGCATCTCTATCCAACGAGAAGTTGGCTCCTTTGACTTCAATCAAGGGCACGTCAGATCTATGTTTCTTCGCGTTCTCTGCATGAGCCCACAGCACATCGTCTCTGGCACACATGACGACAATCGGACACTTCACCATCTTGAAGTAGGTTTCCTTGTCCTGACCCCAAATGGCCCCGTAAATTTGGTTACGGCCCTTCCAAGCACGAATATGATCAATTGCTTCACGCTGAAACAGATCAAGATCGTCCCCGACACCCATACCTCGGAGGTAGTCCCAGGTTTTCAGAAGATGTGATCCATCAGGGACAGGCTTATTGAAGGGGGCAAAGTATTGTTCCTTCATCTTGGCCCGCTCTTCCGCACTCATGATACTGGCCCCGACAAGACAGATGCTCTTTACCTTGTCCGGGTAAACGGCTGCCATCTCAGTCGCTAGGGATGCACCCGAATGGTGACCAATGATATGGAAACCTTTGTCGGCTAGACCTAGAGCTTCGAATACACTCATGAACAAGTCCACGTACCATCGGGTGCCCTTGGTACTGATAATATCGATCGCGGGAGGTGGAGGGTCAAAGGAACCTCCAAATCCTGGCATATCAGGAGCGTAGCATGAATGACCAGCAGATGAATAGTGTTGAATCAGTTTCGTATAAGAGATGGAGGATGATGCAGACTTGTGTAAGAACACGAGCGTGTCTCTGGTAACCTGAGGAGGTACCGCATACCGATAATGGACCTGGCCGTATTCGGAATCAACATAGGCCTTTTTGATACTTAGAGACTCCATTTTCATTCATGGATGATTCCCGAAGCTTGTTGGTTGAGTTGTAAATTGCTATTTGTTAAAGGCTTGTGAGCTCAAATTCAAGTTACAGTCCACTATCGTCTCGTCGGATCGTCGGAATCCAACGTCGGAAGGTGGCGGCTGGGCTGGTGCAATCGTTCTGGTCCTACCACGTTCAATTGTGCCCCGAAAGTCCCAGAGAAGCATAGTGTGGGTGCACTATAAACTAGATTTAATTCAGTTTGTAGTTACCACGCTTGAAATGTTCTTGAAATCATCAAAAGACACCCTCGATATCGATCGATGGGTTTGACTTCGGTGCACCTGGGTGATCATGGCCTACCGTCCGTTCACAATGTGCGTATCTTACAGTAGTAATGCTATTGCTTCTATATGAGCCCGAAAGTAAACCAATTGAGTATTCATCGCATACGGAGTTCCGAAGGCGTCATTTTGTCACCCACGGCATGTGGCTCAACAGCCGAGATTGATTACAGGCAGCTTGCAAGCGATGAGGGCGCTGAAGTGGGTGCTGGAACAGCGGGGTCGCTCCCCAAGGGCCTGTTGCTTTTGGGCGGTCGCTACACGGAACACAGTGCTAATCGTTTCCCGAGGTCTATATCCTTGCGCCCAGCACTCGATAAGTTTTCTTACTTCCTGAAGTATTCCAATAGATTGATCCGAACGACTGCACGGGAAGCTGACAACACAGCCATTGAGATCATAAAAGGCACCAAGAACCACTTAAACAATGACTCCCGCACAACTCGAGTCTGGTCTGCCTGTTGAGGCCCCAGATAAGGAAGCATTGGTCAAACGAAATCCGTATGACAACTTCGCAGCAGTTGAGGCCGAGCGAAAGCCGTACAATCTCGACGATGAGTGGAAATTGACCAAAGCCCCGAATCCAGACTGGAACTTCGGAGATGGCGCGAATAACGACAAGTGGAAGAACCACAAATTCTTGTCAATCGATCCCTACGAGGACGGCCGGGATCTCGTCCTAAACTATAAGCTCATGATATCGGCAACCATTCCGCGACCAATTGCTCTGGCGAGCTCTGTCACAGAAGATGGAAAGACGCGGAACATCGCACCGTTTTCGTACTTCCAGTGCGTCACGACAGACGTGGGTTTTCCAATGCGAATCATTGAGCAAAGCTTATCAGAGTTCAGCCTCCTTTATATTCCTTGTCATTCACCGGCAGACAGGCGAATGACACCGTGAAGAATATTCTTGCCACCAAAGAGTGTTGCATTAGTTTGACGAGCGACTGGATCATTGAGTAAGCCAATTTCCCATGTATTACTGGCTGTGACCTTAACATCACCAAGAGCAGCGAACTTCACGTCGGTGAACACGCCACCGCACATCTCAGAGTGGGAGCTTGCTGGTCTAACGCCTATCCCTGGCGACGTAGTCAAAGTGCCTTATGTTGGCGAGTCGCCTTACTCCGTGGAGTGCAAGTATTACTCGCACCAGGACTTTTACAGCAGAGTGGACCCAGGTGTCAAGACAGCAACCCAAATTATAGTCGAAATAGTCAGGTTCCACATATGGGAGGATGCTTTGGGTCCGGATCGTGCGACAGCAGATGCGAGGAAGCTCCGGCCTGTTGCTAGGTTAGGTGGAATCACGTACGGAAATCTGTTCGAGGGGTTCGAGATCCCGAGGCCAGATGCGTTTAGGGCTCTTCGTCAAGACGAGAGGGTTGACAAGATTCTGAAAGAGCAAGAAAATCAAGCCCAGCCAAAGATATAGAGTACATTGGCATATAGAATTAACTGCTGAACGAGGACTTCACAGGTCGTAGCCCGAGACTCCTAGATGTGTGTGGATACTATACGGATGTCGCCGGGAGTGCATCACATCATACGATCTTGTGAAGTCCGTTACAGACCAAATCCCATGAGCCGTGCTGAGCACTCAATAGATAAGCACGTAGCCACCATCTTTCAAATATTTGAGGCGTTCTATTTTGTCTATTCGCACAAAGCCATGCCACTAACTCTATGCGCCTAAGCCGTTCAAATGCTAATGGAGTACAGCCCACCTACCATAGACGCCATCTTGCTCATGGGCAATAAATTTTGAGAATTACATCCGTACAACCAGCTTCTTCCCTTTCATGTTGCCCTTCTTGAGCATGTCAAGCCCGTCTTGTACAACCTCTAGACCACCTTCAATGAGGTGCAGTTCAGGCAAGACCACTTTGCCGCTCCCAAGTAGTTTCCCCAACTCCTCCGTGTAACAGACATTTGACTTATCCAGAACGAATTGCTTCATTTCCACTGTATGAACAGTCACATTTTCTGGTACGACCTGAGACCCTGACATCATAGCCAGCGGAGCAAAGGCCACAGGTGCGTCTGTCGAGACGGCATCCAATGCCAAGGCGGCCGTCTTCGTTCCTACCAGGTCGATCGCGCGGGTGATACGGCCACTGGTGATGGTTCGTATCTCCTCGACCAACGCCTCGTTAGACTTCCCATCTCTTACGACAACGTGGGACGCTCCGAGTGCCTCCGATAGAGCTTTGGTCTCGGATGAGTTCACCGTAATTACCTTCAGGCCGCTGTGTACTGCAAATTGTGTCGCAAACTGACCAGTGACTGTAGAACCTCCCCAGATCAGCAGCCACTGTTCTTCGGACATATCGGTCGTAGCAGATGGAAGTGGCACCCCGAGCCATTTCCATAGCGACATGCCCGCAGTAAGAGCGGCAACACCGAGGCAAGAGGCTGCCTCGAATGATACTGTGCTGGGTATCGGCAGAACTGTATGTGACGGCACGACGACGAACTCCTGGAAGCATCCGGCGCGGACATCCTTGTAGTAGGTGCTGGTCCAGACTCTTTCACCTTCCCGGTATCCAGAGACGTTCTTTCCTACTTGGGCCACTACACCAGACATTTCTCTGCCAGTTACCTTTAAGTGCTTTGATCAGTGATGGCCCATAACGCATCACGGAATGAGGGAAGACTCACCCATGGGAACTCGGGCAGGCAAAAATTAAAATCAACCGACTTCCAATCAATAGGGTTCAACCCAACGTAATGGCTTCGTATCATAACTTCGTCGTCACCGACAGTTGGTATCGGGAAGTCATGTCGAATTTCATATTCGCCCTTTCGAGCTACGACCAAGGCTTTTTGCACCTGGGGTACGGGGAATTCAGCAACAGAGAGCGCCACTGAACCCTCTGATGTGGAAATCGATCCTTTCCCTACGCCTTCGATGACTTGAGAAGATCGCCTTTGATGCTTGATTGGATTTGATCTTATTCTCCGCAGCAGCGACCGAACCGTTTTCCAGGAGTTCCTGGTCTTTAGGGAATGTGAAGACTGAACGTCTGTCATCTTGAATTAAAGTTGATGCAAATAGGCTATGTCATTGAACCACCACGAAATTTTAGCATTGAACAAAGGCTGACTCCCGGACGTAACCAGAAAAGCTGAGTTGAAGAAGGTATGATGATGTAGCGCGCGGCTCATGGCTGGCACTCGATGGAGATGCCGACCACGGCATACGGATTAGATCATTATCACCGAAGCAGGCAATCCACCCAGAGTCGGATTGCCCTATCAGTGTTGCGATTGCTGAGAACATCAAGTTGTGTGTGTGGCGCTGGAGGTGTCACGACAGTATGGCAGCAGATTGCACCATCCGTCGGCTTTGTAAGTATCGGCCGTCGGAGGTCATCCGACGTTGCTCAACCCCCAACACCAAGCCTCAGAGGTCCACTTCACCACCCCCCACCCGCGCTGGCTTTCGCTTGCTTAGATTCCGAATGCGGGAAGGGGAAGGTGGAGGTGCATACCTACATGAGTTTGAGCATCAAATGGTTGTGGTCAAGCTCCAAGTCCACCACTTCCATCGCAATGCCTGATCCGACGGCCGAAAACTGACTTTGCATGAGAGGATGGACGTCTTTCAAAAACATGTAGTGCCTTGACATACTCCTCCTAGAACACAATTGAATTTGTTGCAAGCCAAGTTGCCTCCTGAAATTTGATCCTAATGGCGGTCTTCGTTGACCAGCAACGGCCATGCCGTATCATGAACATCAGCGGGTCGCCCGCCGACCGACGCGATGTTCTTGCCCTGTACGCAGCTTCTGAAGAACCAGTAGACGTCTTTGTGGGAGACTGGATGAGCGAACTCAATATGCCCAGTCGCGCGTATAGTGTGGCCAATGGTTTAGGTGTTGGGTACGAAGAAACCTTCATTGAAGCTCTCGAGCCTGCTCTGGAGGACCTTGCCCGGCGAAAGATCAAGCTAGCAGCTAACGGCGGCACGGTGGCCACTAAAGAGCTTTTCGAAGTGGTAGTCCAACTCGTCGAGAAGAAGGGCCTGGACCTTTGCGTGGCGTGGGTAGAAGGCGACCTTGTCATGGACAAGGTTGAGGCGTTGAAGAAAGAGGGCACAACCTTTAAACACATCTCCACAGGCGAAATGCTCGACGATTGGGAGTACAAGCCGCTGTTCGCTCAGTGTTACCTTGGAGGGATGGGCATCGCCGAGGCCTTCAGAGCTGGCGCAGATCTTGTCATATGCGGCCGTGTTGCTGATGCAGCGCCAATTGTAGGGAGTGCTGCTTGGTTTCATAATTGGTAAGTACGCGCCGAGCATACAGTGCAGTATGACTGAGAAGTTTGTTAACATTTACTGGGTCACGCACCGATTTCGACCAGTTGGCTCGATCTCTCATTGCGGGCCATCTGATTGAATGTTCTACTTACGTGACAGGGGGTAACTACACTGGTTTCAAGGGGATGGACTGGAAAAATCTCGACAACTTTGGCTACCCTATCGCTGAGATCGATGCTACTGGAGATGTTGTTATTACTAAACCGGAGGGTACTGGTGGAGTTGTGAACGTCGAGACCTGCAAAGAGCAGCTGCTCTACGAGATCCAGGGGAAATGGTATCTTAACTCGGATGTGACTGCTGTCATAGACGCAGCCCACTTCGAAGAGATCGGGAAGAACCGAGTTCGGCTGTCCGGCATCACTGGGCGCCCTCCTCCTCGTACAACCAAGGTTGGTCTGACGGCATTCGGTGGCTACAAGGCCGAGGTTCACTGGGCCTTGATCGGCTTGGACATCGAGGAGAAGGTAAAAATGTTGGAGATTCAAATGAAGGCAAGTTTTGGAGTAGAGAGGCTGAAGAAGTTTACCACCTTCAATCTGACGACTTATGGGTCGGTACCAGCAAACCCGACCAACATGAACGCCGCAACAGTCGACTTGAGATTAATGGTGCAAGCACACAACGAGGAGGACCTCTCAGATGAGAACTTTGCACGGCCAGCCTTTGACATTATCATGGCCAGCTTCCCTGCCGCCACATTCCATCCAGACAAACGTACAGCTACACCCATGGCAGTAAGTCGAGAGAGAGATCACACGTAATCAGTCATGTCTGCTTACTCAACCTCCAGTACCAGGAGTATTTTCCAACACTGATTCCGCAGCCAGCAGTGTCGGTCCACTTTTCCAAACCCGGGATGAAGAGTATCTCGATTCCGCCCCCGGAGGAGACAATTGAGCACCCGGAGATCCAGCCGTCTTATGAAACGGCAAATGCAATACCTTTAGAGGCCTTTGGACCGACCGTAAAGGCGCCGCTGGGTTACCGTGTCCTGGCCAGGGCAGGTGACAAGGGCTCAAATTGCAATGTTGGGTTCTTCGTTCGTGACGAGTCTGAGTGGCCATGGTTGCAGTCCTTCTTCACAACGGCAAAGTTCATCGAGTTGATGGGAGACGAGTATCATGGCCAGAAGATCGACAGGATGGAGTTTCGAGGCCTTTGGGCGGTGCATTTCCTTGTGAAAGACTTCCTCGACCGTGGAGTCACTGCGAACGCAACGTACGACGTTCTTGGAAAGTTCCTAGCCGAATTTATCAGGGCCAGATTTGTGGATATGCCGATACAATTCTTGATGAAAGGCAAGATCTGAGCCAGCAGACCCGAAGGTCCTGCATGGAGGGCGGACTAATGGGCAATCTTCCCAGTACGAGGTTGCGGTGAGATCCGCGGGCGTCATTGATCTCTTTTTTCTCCTGCGCTCCAGCCGCGCGTTCATTTTGCTCGAGGAAATCTGGCGCCGCCTTGGACCGTTATGCTGGTTCAAGCCTCGCAGGCGGCGTGTTAACAGTTAATAGCATCGCAGAGGCTACGGAGTGTCTCCTCTAAGCCACCGCCCGGTGGCTCGAAGGAGACAGTGTAACTAGTAAATTAAGGGTGTGAACCCCAGAGTAGCAGAGGTTTTGTTACGGGTTTAGGCATATGCTTAAGTCCCATCACTAACCAATATCAACTAAAGCATTGAGCCACTATTTTGCAACACATTCCGAGGTTATCAGTGCGTAATTATCAGTCATTGTTTCCTACCCCGGCCATTAGCCACTAGTTAGATGCTACGGGAGTTCGATTACCATTGGCAGGTAGTTAGTGCTTCGCGAGCGCTGAAAGCCTGATCTGCTTGCAAAGTAGCCGCTTACCTACTGTAGACTAATGACTTATACTTTTCGGAACCGTACCGCCGCTAATCTCCCAAATGACCAAAATGCATCGTCGCGTCCACCAGCACCCTTGATAAGCCCTTCGCTGCTTCGGAAGTTGACTGACTCCCAGCGGGGACCAAGCGACATTGTAGGATGCCCCCGCATTGATGGCGCCCAATCCTGTCTTATCAATTCCATGGGCTTGCCGGGAATAGGGCAGAGAAGACCCCCGCTTGCTGGCCAGTGCCAGACCATTGGATTACGACCCCAGAGATCCACCCCAACGCGCACCTTGCAACAAGGATGTCTGGAGCAGCGAAGCACATGGATTGTCCTTGTCGAATAAATGCTCCGTTGCTCTCGAGATACATGATGCCCGGTTTTCAGGTTCCTCAAGTGAGGAGCTTCATGATGCTCTCCCGGGTAGTGACCCTCTGTCCTACGCTTTTCATAGCCTTGCATATCTCGAAGATTTCCAACTCTTCTACGCCTCCATTTGATAGCTAGTCGTACAACATGATGTCTCCAGTGCAGGCCGGAGTCGCCACGGCTGAGACAGAACCAAAAGCGCGGCCTGTCAAGCGTCCCCGTGTTGCAGTTGCATGCAAAAGGTGCAAGACCAGGAAGCAGATACGTTACCCGGCGCCGTCCTCCGATGTTGTATGCTGATGTTTTAGCACAAGTGCAATGGGCTCCAACCCTGCTCCAACTGTAGAGACTTCGGCGCGGTTTGCGAATATCTGCCGCCTAAATCAATGACCATCCACCGCGATCAGCAGAAGTCCGTCCAAGCCGTACAGGCCGTCGAAGACCGTGTTGCTGAGCTCGAATCAATTCTACGAAGGGAGGGGATTGGCAAATACGGCCGCAAACGGAAAGAACGGACCGACAGCGATGGTTATACACGCGCTTCCTCGACAATAGAAGTATCCACCTCGAAACGGTGGCAGCCGTCCCCAGCACCGTCAGAGCAGAGATCAGATAGCTCATCTCCAGTACCGAAGCGCAAACCAGTCGGCACAGTAGTAGAAATTCTCCGTGATCTCTCGATAGAAGCATCCGGAGGCTACATTGGTGCCACATCACAGATCACTATGGGTCGTATGATCAGTTCAATCGTCCAAGCCAGAGAGTATACCGTCAGCAATAGCGCCGAAAGAGGCGGTGCTTGGGAGCATCTAAGTCCCAAATCAGCCAACACCGGACCGGGACCATTGGGCGGTGGCTTCGACTTTGCCCAAGTGCCACCTGAAATTGCAGACAAGCTCTTCAAGGGTTACATTGGCCACATTGCAACCAGATGGCCCGTTTTACAGACGCCTTTCATGCGCCTCCTCCACGCTGAGCGTCGTACGCTCTCTGATGCATTCTTCACCAGCGTCTTACATCTCATTTACGCCATTGCAGGCAGATTTCTGGAGACTACTGGCGAGACCGGCGACTTCTTCCCAGAGCAGCATTACGACCAGGCCTTGAAGAACCTCGACGACATATTACGACTTCACGACATCAGATCAGTCCAGTTCCTGCTCCTTCTCTCCATATATAGCCTACGATCGCCCAGAGGCCCTGGTGCGTGGACGTACAGCGGTCTAGCTATGCGGACTTGTATCGACTTCGGCATGCATAGGAAGACCCATAAAAGGAGGTCACCCCTTGAGCATGAAATGCGGAAGAGGGTGTTTTGGACTTGTTATTGCCTTGACAGACAGGTATCCATCATACTAGGACGGCCTTTCGCTATTTCTGATAGAGACATTGATATTGAGGTAAGCAACCCCTCGGTTTCCGGAGAGCATTAATTAACTCTACCAAGCTGCCGTTGGACGTTGATGAAGCATGTGAAGATCTAGAGATTCTTGAGAAAGTGAGATCAGAAGCGGCATCAAAGCCGAATATTCCACCAACCAAGTCTACGTCGATGACGGGTTTCATCTACATATGCCGCCTAAGACAGATTGAGTCAAACATACAGCAGTCTGTATACCGCGTTGATCAGTCTGCTCCTGCCACAGAAGCTGAAGCCGAGCGATATATTCAACAGCTGGAGGATTGGAAGCAGCAGATGCCCACTGATGCGTCATCAACGAACCCCGAAGGCATGATCGTAGATGGACTCGATAATTACGTGAGTTCTCTACTAGTTTCTTTTGTCTCCGCGAACTCTTGTTAACTCTTACAAGATGGTATACTACTATAAATGTCTACGGTTCCTTTTACACCCAGTTATTCTTTCCCCCGAGTTATCCGACACGAAATTCCTGCGGAAATGTGCCGAAGCCTGCGGTGGAGTGTGCAGGACGTATAAGAAGCTGCATCAGTCCGTGCCAGTGGGCTTCAGTGTCATGGCTCTCCACTCCATCTTCCTGGCAGGTAAGCTTATGATTTCCTGCAAATGGCAGTTACGACAACCGCTAACATGAGCCAGGCCTCACCCTCATCTACTGTGCATGGGCATCACCAAAAGAGGTGTTCTCTATTAGCGCGAGTAACGATATGAATGCATGTAGCATAGTTCTTTACATCATCACAGAGCGATGGCCGGGGGCAAGAAGGTATCGTGATGTTTACGAGGCAATCAAGCAGATGGTGCTTGAATCGATCGAGGAAGGAGAATATGAACCACGCAGGGCTATCACAAACCTACGGCCAGGTCTCCATGCTGCCTTGAGAGCAATTGACCAAGATGATGACGGGGAGTTCTCGGCAATGGTGACAGATATGGCTGGCGGCTACGTACCTGCCGAAGAAGAGTTTCCGCAAGAACAAACCCCAAATGGGGTCTTTGGCACTCCGGGAGCTCAGAACAGCTTCAACTTCACGTTACCTCTGGACGGGATGCCTCTCGACTTTCACGAATCAGATTCTTTCAACGTCGATGGGATATTCGCCACGCCCAGCAGCGAGTGGCTGGCAACATGAACCGAGAGACGGAGCCATGTAGAAGAGGACGGGAAAGATTGCTTGGCTTCAAAGACTTTGTGCTTGTGATTCGATCCATGCTGAGTGTCAGTCTGGTGGGATAGGGTTAGGCCGATGTAAACCGCAACTTTAGGCATGCATTTCTATTAACGGTCACGACACCTAAGAGAGCACATCATGCCGGATTATTTATACGTAAAATTAATGTAAAGAACGCCGTCCATGTGACCTTGTGGTCGTGTTTATGCATCTTTAGCAGGTGTGAGATGGCTTTAGTGGCGGTTGAGCAGATGAATGTTGACCGGAACGTGGCCGTACACGGGCCGGGATTGGCGGGTAGTTTTGGTCCACATCATCCGGGATCCGCTCATGCCTCGGGCTTACCGTATCTAACGCAAGATAATCTATCAGTCGTCTAATGATGTCAACCTCACATGGGGCTCACTGGCTGGCATGTCGCCTAAGTTAGCTCGATTTAAGCTCCAAGGTACTCTTTGACGGCGGAGCAGAACTCGTATTATAAACCACGGTCATATCGTACAGCGTGGGTCCAACCATAGATAACTCCTACAATCACACCCACGACTACTCCCACTGACTCTCAGCTTTCAAGATGCCTGATCCCCCGCAGGCCACTCCATTCGCTTCAACCACTGATGTCAGGCATGCATTTTCCGTGGCAATGTCTGACGTCTACAGGACGGAAGTACCTCTTTACTCCGATCTCCTCTCTCTCGTAGGGGATGTCAATAACAGTTTTCTCGAATCCAACCCTAGCGTCCGAAGACATATGGAAGAAACGGACCAGCTTGAGAGGCTGCATTATGAGCGACATGGTGCAATCCGGCTTGGGACCGCAGAGGAGATGAAGATGATGGCACGATTCTTCGCAATTATGGGAATGCAACCAGTCGGTTACTATGACCTCTCACAGCCCCCGGCACGGCTTCCCGTACATGCAACATGCTTCCGATGCCTCGATCTCGAGTCCCTTTCAATGAATCCTTTTAGAGTATTCGTCTCTTTACTGCGCCCTGAATGCATATCCTCAAACCTCCGATCGAAAGCGTTCAAGATTCTCTCACGCCGACAAATATTTTCAAGCAGATGCCTCGAGCTGATAGAACTTGCTGAGCGACAGGCGGGGCTGTCGGCCGCAGAAGCCGATGAGTTCATCAAGGAAGGCTTAGAGACATTCAAGTGGCGAGGGACCTCAACAGTCTCACTCTCAGAGTACAGCGACCTTCAAGCTGAGAGCGCATTGTTGGCTGACATTGTCGCTTTTCCGGGGCCGCACATCAACCACTTGACCCCCAGAACTTTGGATATCGACCAGGTGCAAATCAGTATGGAGAAAAATGGTATCCCAGTTAAGGAAGTAATAGAAGGACCCCCTGCGCGAGATTGCCCTATTCTTCTACGTCAGACTAGTTTTAAAGCGCTGAAAGAGGGCGTTTACTTCCCGACCTACGGAGATGACGGTTCCAGGTCAGAGACGGTGCTGGGCAGCCATACTGCTCGCTTTGGTGAGATAGAGCAGCGCGGTGCCGCGCTGACTGAGAAGGGACGCGCGCTTTACGACCATCTTGTTAATGAAGCATGGAAGAAAGGCGTTACACCGCAGGATCCTGAAGCTTACAAGGACTTATTCAAGTCTTTTCCAGATACTTGGAAAGATATCAGGTCCCAATCATTGGCGTGGTTTCGTTATTATCCCGTCAAAGATGCCACGAAGGATGGCGAAGATAGTATTGAGGAACTCATTCGCAACGGCAAGGTTGCGTATGAGCCGCTGACCTACGAGGACTTCTTGCCTCTCAGCGCGGCCGGGATCTTTCGCAGTAACCTTCGCACGACAAGTGCTGGGGATGAAAATGAATCTGTCACAGTAACTGGCGATGATGGCAGGGATGAACTGCAAAAGGCTGTGAAAAGAGTTATCGTGGATGAATTTGTAACTTACAGGATGTTACAGCAGGAGAGTCTGGAGGATTGCAAGGTACACTTTGCACTCACAACATAGCTCGATGATGCAGAACATTGACCCAGAGCAGCCTAAAAGAGAGCCAGTCTACGCCCTAAGATGAAAGCTGAATGTGACGGTATTGTCCCAGATATCCTCTCTTCTGACCTACATCGGAATGTGGAGAGTCCGCACAACTGTGAAAACTTCTCGACTGTATTCGCCTCCCTCACGTCCTGTACCGGAGTTCTTCATTCCCCCAAAAGGTGTTCCAAGTTCTCTGACTAACCAGCAGTTCACCCATACTAGACCAGCCTCGATCTGCTCACCCACCCTCCGTATCCTTGACGCATCCTTTGTTAACAGTACGGACGCCAATCCGTTCGGATTGTCATTGGCAAGCTCTACAGCTTCTTCTTCGGAATCGAACTTAGCAATAGTCACCACCGGGCCAAAGATCTCTTCCCTCATGATCCGAGAAGACGTCGAAACGTCGGTGAGGATGACGGGGTCAATCCAGAAGCCATTTTTAGGATCTGCGACAGGGGTTGAGCCAGTGTTGAACGTCGCCTTCTCAGATTCGGCTAGTTCAAGATATGAGCGGATCTTCTGATAATGCTGTAGAGAAACCACTGCTCCCATCTTGCCGCCTCGCTGGTAGTTCGCGGTTACGTAGGCAGTGAATGCTGCAACGAACTGGTCATATATGGCAGACTGCACATATATGCGAGATCCACACAAGCAAATCTATAATTATCAGCATGATTCATCATAGTATATCACTTAGCCCTTAGACATACCTCTCCCTGGTTCTCAAAAGCAGCCGTGGCGGCTGTTTGAACTGCTTTACTGAGGTCTACATCCTCGAAAACCAACGTCGGGTTCTTACCACCCAGCTCGAGCGATAGGTGCTTATAGATCTGATCTGCAGTGTCTTTTCTAATGCGAATACCTGTGGCAGTGCCACCAGTAAAGGAGATACCCTTAACCAGGGGGCTTTTCACCAACGCCGACCCCGTGGTGGGGCCATCTCCGAAGACGACATTGATGACACCCTCCGGTAGCTCAGCGAGGCGGAAGATCTCACATAGAAGAAAAGCCGACATGGACGTGACTTCTGATGGCTTCGCCACCGCCGTGCATCCGAATGCGAGACATGGGGCAATCTTCCATGTCAGCAGGTAGAGGGGCATATTCCAAGGGGAGATCAACGCGAAGACGCCAGCTGGAGACCGATGCTCGTAAGTAAGAGCTACGCCATCGATCATGCGAGCCGCAGTCTCTTGGTGCAAGATAAAAGTAGAAAAATAGCTGTGAAGGGTCTCCTCAGTAACAGACTCCTCCGAGAACTCTCTGAGGATAGGCTTACCTGAAATTCGAGACAGCCCGATCGACCTCAATCCGAGCCCGTGCCAGTGTCTTCCCCTGGTCAATGCTCTCCCAGATTGCCAGTAGCTCTCGATTCTCCTGTATGAGCTGCGCAACTCGCTCCAAGTATTTAGACCGTGTTGCAACCGTTGTTTTGCTCCATCCCTTAAAGGCAGCTGTCGCCTTTCTCAACGCCTCATCGACCTCTGCGGCACTGCTGATTGGGACCTTCGCAAATGCCTTTCCTGTTTTCGGATCTACCGAGTCCATATGCTGAGAAGATGGCGCAAAGGCATTTCCCACGAAGTTTTCCATGGCCAGTCTGCCGTTCTCGCCCTGAGCCTGGATGAAGGCCTCGGCCTTGTCTAGCGAGTCGCAGCCCCAAGCATCGCGGATGGCACTGCAGCGAGCTTCCGAACTGACTGATCCCATACTAGCTGACGTGTGCTCAGAATTTCGTGAGAACAAGGTCAGCTTCACGGTATGCGCCTTCAACAACAATGCTCCCCTTGAACTGCTATGTCCTTGTAGCTAGACGTATTCCCCTAGCGGTGCTGGCATCGCATCACCGGCACTGCACTGCACACAAACCCCACTCCGCTGTCTCTTAGACCTGTATTGTCCAATCTAAAAGTTCCCGGCACTGTGCGGCAGCGGCGCCTGCACTCGGATGCGGAAGAGATCTTGATTGGCCCAGATTGCCCAGGATGTCGGCCCGCCCCCGTGTATGGACCACCGGCATCGTCCGCCTCACCCCTACTGTGCTCGGCATTCATTCTGCAGTGGCTCGACTCACTCCAAGTTTGACTGCACAGCTACCGTGTGCCAAAACTGTCGGGGCACATGAAGGATTGAGGTATAAGGAGTCAGGGTTGTTGTATGGCTTCATCGTCCTCGCCTGCGGAGTTGAAGACGATCCTACAAGGCGTTCCAAGATTGGGTGCTGCGATTGCACCAGCGGGGTCACATTGGGGGCTCTGGTAGCTACTTCAATAATAAATAGCAGAGCCGTGTCAGCACTTCTTCCTCCTCGCAGCGAGTCCCAAGAGTCTGACTGTGGTGTTAACATGATAGCCAAATGGTGCCTCCCAGAGCAGTGGATGTCTACATAGGTATGTATTCAAGGGAATAATGCTAGAAGGACGACCTAATCCAGCGGGCAAGACACGGCAGGTGCCCGGGTCCTAGGGTGGGTTGAGGACCTCGAAGACCGACGCCTGCGCGTTACGACTATGACTGCTTAAGATAAATAGCTACTCGACTTGATGGATTTGGACTATTAATCCTAGGAGCTTCTACTGTCCGGATTTATGAGTTAGAAGAGAGAAATAACAACAGTACTTCCAACCTGTCTACTTGCGGTGCTGCAGTGGTAGGTCGCATCCAATGGACTAACTTAGGCAGTCGAGTCGCTGTGGAACTGGCGCCCGAAGATATCCGCTTTCAGCCAGTGCAGCGGGCAGCGCATCCGAACGGTGCCCGGAGCGGAACTGTGACACCAAGGATTCACTTTCGACGTGACACCCAAACTTCAAGGTCCCCTCTATTAGCAAAGCGTTCATTTCCGAGCTCACCTTCCTGGAACGGAGAGAGAAACTTCACCGCAAGCCTTTTCTATCAAGCACAATTTCGGGTGCCCAAATCTCCACACAGCCCCCAGAATGTCGCCTTCTGCCAACGGCACGCCCTTCTTCCTACCTGCAGAGCGGGCTCAGGGACTCGCCAACTACCCTCATGCGCGGATTGTTCCAGCCTCTCAGAAGACACTGCACGTTTCTGGTACATCATCGCGGCGCGGAGACGGTACCTACGCCGGATGCACCACAGATGATGCTGGCAAGCACACGCTGAATATCAAAGAGCAGACGAAGGCTGTCCTGGAGAACATCGATACTATTATCAAAGGGGCAACGAATGGAGCTGCTGGGATCGAGAGCGTTGTCGACGCTACCATCTTTTTGACTGACATGAAGGATTACGGTGGAATGAATGAGGAGTGGAATAAGGTGTTCCCGGACAAGACCAAGGCACCGGCTAGGACGTGTGTTCAGGTGGCTGCGCTGCCGAACGTGAGGCTCAACGTTGAGATCAAGTGCACAGCTCTGTACACTGAAATTTCATGAAAACCCAGCCGACAGGACGAGACATGAGGATGAGCATGGCAAACATAACGGACCCCCCACCGGGAACGTGGCTTGGTCGGACTAGGCGCGTCTACGAGGAATAATATAGAATTCCACTATAGGGGAATTTATGATGTCAAAATTGAAGTTATATTTTTTAAATCTTGACGATAAGCTTCCCAACAGTCTTCTTGCTAACAAGGTCTTCCTGAGCTTTTCCAACCTCAGCGAGACTGTATTCGGCCCCAAAGTTGACCTTCACAGTTCCATTTTCAACAAGATCCAGCAGCTCGCCGCTCCTCGCCAAGAACTCCTCTCGTTCTGTAATATAGTTTGCCAGCGTAGGCCTTACCAGTCTGATGTTTTTCTTGCTCAGATCCAGGGGTTTGATTGAAGCAATCGCGCCGCTCGAGTTGCCGAATGTGACGAACGTACCCTTGCGTCGTGTCATGGCCATATCCGCCTGCACCGTAGCTTGACCGATACCCGAATAGACGACATGGCAGCCTTTCCCGTCAGTGAGCTTTGAGACTTCCTCCTCGACATTCTGTTCCGTATAGATGATGACATGATCACACCCGTGGGACTTGGCAACCTCTGCCTTGGCCGCGGTCGAAGTCGTCCCAATTACAGTGGCACCTAGTGACTTGGCCATCTGAACGAGGAGTCCTCCTGTGCCTCCAGCAGCGGCTTGTACTAAAGCGGTCTCTCCATTCTTCAGTTCATGAGCGTCGCGGCATAGTGTCCAAGCGGTTAAGCCCTGAAGCATGATAGCGGCTCCCTGCTTCGTCGAAACGTCCCGCGGCAACTTCAAGACCGCTTTGGCATCCGCCACCATGTACTCGGCCATGGCTCCGGGAGAGAAAACTGCGATCCTGTCGTCGACTTGAAGTCCCAGATCAGGCGAGACGTCAGCGCCGAGCTCCGCAATGACACCTGCGGCCTCACGACCAGCCACACATGGTAGCGGAACAGGGTAGAGCCCGCTTCTGAGGTATGTGTCAATGAAGTTCACACCAGCGTATTCGACTTTAATGAGGACTTCGCTGGATTTCGGCACTGGCTTTGGTATGTCTACCAACTTCAGCACATCGCTGCCACCCGTCTCATTGAATTGAACCGCCTTCATGGTGGGCTTGGTGGACTTAGCTAGATCCTGGAGAGGTATCGCTGAAATAGAATGATAGTGAGAATATATCCATTTATGCTAGACACAGTAAGCTGCCCAGCTAGACGGGATCGCGTCACATACGCCGTTGTTGGCTATGGCAAACGTGTTCCGCTACGGCTGCGAACGCTTCCGGCGCTCGTCGGAAATACTGTGGACGGCCGCCGGCGCCACACCAAGTGCATTTGTATCTACTCCACTGCAAAGTGTCCCCAGAAAACACTCCATATTGGGTAGTTATTCTTCTACTCTTCAAACTACACAATCCGAGGCGCGCAGCCATATATGACTGATGATATAGAGCATAATGTTGCACTTGATCTCAATACTCGTAACGCAGGTGTCCTGAATGGTCACCCTCGCAGGCGTGCATGAGTCAGCTTAAGGGCTGGCTGCAGTGCAAATATCGGTTCACCAGCGGGGCGAATCCAGAAGCAGGGTATCGCAAAACGTGCTTTGCTTACCAACTTTTAAGCAGCCCAGGGTGAGGGGAACTGATTGCGACGTGATGGGACCAATTGATATGCGGGACCGGAAATCTGCATTTTTAGTCCTTGATTATACTGCTCGTAAAGCCTAGGGGGAAAATGCACATTCCGTGTCGGTGAGTACGAGTGTTCATCGAACCAGAATTACGGGCCACAGTGTACGATCAAATAAGATGCAACCGATTTCATCGGCCATGAACGGCTCAATGGATAAGAGGCCGATGCACGTATTGATTGCTGGAGGAGGCATTGTTGGGCTTACGGTCGCTCAAGGCTGCCGAGAGCACGGTATCCCATACACGCTGTTTGAGAAAGAGACAGAAGGTTCGTCATCATGATAATGGATGCGAAAAGTCAACACCTAACACGAAATCAGAGACACGGAGGCATGGGTGGGCCTTGACGCTCCATTGGTGTCTTGATGCATTCGAGAAAACCATTGGGCACGATGGAACAGCCAGGTTACCCGGTGTTGTGGTGGACTCGTCTCTCAAGCAAGACGCGGGTAACTTTCTGTTCTTGAACGCGGAGACTTGGTTGGTGCCTGGGACATATGTTCAACTCGCCAGCCACATGCTAACCCCGGTCTAGTGAGGCTCGGTTCAAGATTCCGCCGGCCAAACGAAGGCTTCGCCTTCATCGGCAAAAACTACGTGATCTGCTCACTAGTGGTTTAGATATCCAGGAAGGAAAAGAGCTTACAGGCGTAGAAGAGATCAAGGATGGCATCCGGGCATATTGTGCTGACGGCTCATATACTGATGGCACTATCTTAGTCGGCGCAGATGGGAACAACAGTAATGTTCGGAAGTTTCTCCTGCCGACTGATCACGAACTTACCAAGTTGCCCATCCACCTGATTGGAGTTACACGACACTTCTCCCCTGAGCAAGCAGCCCCGATCCGGGCACTTGACCCTTTGCTATTTCAAGCACTTGACCCAAAGACGTCGACCTTTCTTTGGTATTCGGTCCAAGTAGGGTAAACCACGGTTGAGTCTCTAAATTCCGACTAATTATCATCTAACAGGAAAGCTTTACGGAGGCGGACGGACGTTTGTCATTCAATTGCTTGGTGATTATCTCATGGATCGTGAAGGATGACATCGCCGATGCGATCCCAAGCACACCCCGAGAACGGATCGCCATGATAAAACGGCGAGCATCAAACTTTGCCGAGCCATTGCGCAGTATCGTGATGGACATCCCGGAAGATCTTGATATTGCTATACCGTTGCGTCTAGGTGACTTCCCATGTCGTGACTGGGACAATCGCGGTGGACGAGTGACGCTTGCTGGCGATGCGGCGCACGCAATGACCATGTACCGTGGCGAAGGTGCCAACCATGGTATCTTGGATGCAGCACTCCTGGTCGATGAGCTTAAAAGAATCTGGAAAGGGGAAATTGACCAGAAGACTGCAATTGATACATATGAGGCAGAGATGAGACCTCGTACCCACGCAGCAGTCCTGAAAAGCCGTGATGCGGCACTGGTTGCACATCAGTGGGAAAAACTCACCACGGACAGTCCAGTTGTATCAGCGAGACAGGCACCAGATTCTGCATTGAAGTACCACTAAACTCTGTTTACTCTCAATCAATACCTTAGCTTTGGATAAGTCGCAATGCTTGTCCGTGTAGTTATGGATCGTCCTTGAGGAACCCACTTTCAAAGCTGTATGACCTAAGAGACAAGTGTGGCACTCGACGACGCAATAGAGCAGTACATAGACATAGCAGGTGCTGCAGAGACTAGTAACCAAGTAGTCTTCTTTACAGAATCGACAGTCGGGGACACCGGCGAGTGATACATATATACAGCGTTTCTGAAAACATTTGACTATTTGGGCGACGTTATTGAAACCGTCCAGACACCAAAAACCCAAGCTTTGCGCCTCATAATTATGTAGATAGGCCTTAGGTATTCTCTCCATCTCTCCTCCATAGGAATGATATCACCTAGGGATGCCGGCGTGTTCCCGCAAATACGCGCTTTTCCAAAGTGTTACAAGTTACCTGGCAAGGTATACGACAAACTCCAAACCCCATTTCCAATGTAAGAGCTACTGCAATCAGTTGGCTAGGACCGTTCCTGTTTGAACACCAACTTCCACGCCAACTGACGCCTTAAAGTCCTTTAACCTGGTTTCGAAGTTTTTCTTGAAGGAACTGTCGAGATTGAATAGGTCGATGGCATTTCCGGCAAGCATGTGCGCCCGCTGATCCCAATTCAGAAAGTGAGACAGCTTTTCCTCCGTACACAACATCTTTCCAGCTACCGGAACTTCTGATTAAGTTGTTAGCGCTGAAAACTCAAGTCATCGCGGCCGAACTCACCACCTAGTGGGAATGGATAATCGCTTCCCATCACGATGCGTTCGGATCCAATCTTCTTGCACAAAAATTCCATGAGATCAGGATCGTGGACCAGGGAGTCGACCCAGAAGCCGCCCCTGGAGATGTGTTCGGTAGGACTAACACCTCCTGCTTGGCCTGCTAGAAGGTCAGGCCGGCAATCGTACCCATGCTGGATTCGTCCAAGCAGGGCTGGGAACGCACCGCCGGCGTGAGCAAAACACAGCTTCAGTCGCGGATGCCTCAAAAGTGTGCCGGATGATGTGAGAGCAAGAATCGACAGCGCGGTTTCCGATGGCATGCCCACAAGCCAGGAGCCCCAATACTTGGCCCACCTCTTGCTGTTCTCTTTGGATAACGCGTATCCCAGAGGGTGTACAAATACGGGCATCTCCAACGACTCACACGCCGCCCAAAAGGGGTCAAGAACTGGGTCATCCAGATTCACATCTCCAATGGTGGTTCCAATCTCAACGCCCTTGAGCCCCAACACCTTCGCCCTCTGCAGTTCTTGGACCGAGGCGCCTACGTCCTGTAGAGGCACGGTTGCTAATCCAACAAAACGGTCAGGGTACTGGGAGCAAAGACCGGCAATGTGATCGTTCAGGGCGCGAGCCAACACCTTGACGGGCTCTGCAGGCTCATCGTAGAAGAAAAGGATAGGGACTGTGCTGAGCACCTGTACGTCCACTCCGGCGGCATCCATCTCGGCAATACGAGTCTCTGCATGGATGCAATTGGGCTCCACCGTCCTGAAGAACGTGTCACCGACGTACATATCAATCTGGTCGGCAGAACCCGTTTTTGATGGCCGCAAAGTCAGCCATGGACTGGATTGTGAATTCGTAGGATAAGATGACAGGTCTGGAAGTTCAGAGGGCATAATATGGGTATGGGTATCTATGCGATAGAGTGTGGACCCATCTGGAGACGCGATGGATGTCCTGTGAGAGGTCCTGGCGCTACAGCAGCAATCATCGCTCAGATCGCTGTGGTCACTCGGGTCGCTGCTCGAGTCCTCGGTTCGTGACGGTGCCATATTAGACGTTATCCTCGTTATCCTTGCTTCTCGCGTTATGGAGGCTACGGGGGGACAATATAAGTTATCAATTAGAGGGAATAAGAGCCAAATATCAAAGTTTTCCTTTTTCAGGGTCCAATACACTGCAGTGCGAAGGTAGAAAGAGGTGCAGACCGCTGTTATCAAACTGTTTACTCCTTCCCCAGAACTTAGATGCTGTACGCTGACGTTGCTGGCGTCGGGGGTTGATGCTTGGCTTTCGGACCATGCCCCAATGGCACAGTATCCGCTTGCTATCCGCCTTCCGCCGCTGTCATCCGCTAGCCCATCCGAACGCGACACCAGTCGCTGCACTAGCTATCCAGTCTTGTTGCGCAGTACTGATGCATGTCCCTCGCATGACGTTCTTCCCGTGACTGATTGATCGTAACCAGTCCCAGCAGTTTGTTGAAATGAATACAAATCTAGCCGATCTTTCAATCTCCATATGACAGCGTGTTGATTCCAATCGGCGTATCCGCGCTTGCGTAGTATCCTCTCTTCAGTTGTGAGAGCCCAAAGGACACTGTCATCTTGGTCCAGCCTGCGACTTTGTGCAGACTGATTACACCGGTTTTCGCTTGCAATCATACAGGCACCCAATTACGGCATCCGGAAACCTTAAAAGAAGGTCTTTGGAGTTGAGCGCTGAAGTGCATGCATCACCGGCCTTGGTTGCGCCTAGTCTAGACCTATTTCAGGGATCAGATCGCCTTGGGGAGAGCATTTTCAACAACCCAGCGCATAACTACTAAATCCGGGATTCCAATCGTCACAATGGCCGACGTAGGAGCATCAGCGCCAACTGTTCTACCTCCGCCTCTAGCATTTGCTGCGTGGCTTGGTGAGAACCAGTCGAAGCTGCAGCCACCTGTCAATAATTACTGTCTTTACAGTGGCAATGATTTTGTGCTGATGGTGGTCGGTGGTCCCAACGAGCGCAATGACTTCCACGGTATACACACACTCCAAGGCTCAACTTCAGCAAGCATAATATCTAACTTGTGATTCCAAAAAGTCAACGAGACGGAAGAATGGTTCTATCAACTCAAAGGCGAAATGGTACTCCGAATTGTTGAGAATGGGGCCTTTAGAGATGTCCGCATCAAGGAAGGCGAGATGTTCTTACTACCAGGTACGTCTCTAGGTGTCACTTAAAGCAGCACCTCGACCTGGTTATTGGCTCGTGCATTAAACTCACGCTGTACTGTACTTATCACAGGAAATGTCCCACATAATCCCATCCGATTCGCAGACACGACAGGTCTAGTGATGGAACGGAAGCGACCAGAGAAGGCTCTGGACCGTCTGCGTTGGTACTGCACAAAGGGACATCACGAGGAGCTTACAATCATCCGAGAAGAGGTCTTTCACTGCGTAGATCTAGGCACTCAGTTGAAGCCCCTGATAAGGAATTGGCAGGAGGACGAGGAATCAAGGCGGTGCAAGGTCTGTGGTCAAGTAGAGAACCCCATGTAATATCTAGTAAAGCTTCTATGAGACTCAACTACACCTGACAGCACAACGTGGCCGTCAGGACATACATGTTGCTCAATCACAGACGTACATGAAGAGGCATCCCGCCTTCTTCGCTAAAATTATTCAGCGCTGGACTCTTTTATAGTAGCCTCTCCAAGCGGTCCAGGTTCAGCAGGTGCTTGGCCTTCTGTTCACATCGTGAGGCAAAACTAAAGAGGTCGCACCAGCACCAAGTTCAACTATCGGCCCAATGAATCTCTCAGCTGAGATTATTCACCTCGTCCGGAGAGTCGACAGGGCGTTTGATTATGACATGTTGTTATATACTGTTTCGAATCTTTGATTCCTGAGAAACAAGATATGTATAAAAATAAAGTATGTCCATTTCTAGTACGAATGCACATTATGATACTCTTATGGGCCGCTTCTGTCACTATAGCATACATAGTAGCGTAATACGAAACACAGCTCAGCAGCAGGTTCAAGACCAAAGTCAAACTGGCCTTGTGGCAGTTTACGCAGAAACACTGCCAGGCACGATTGCGCTACTTACGCCGCAGTATTCCTGGGTACATCGGTTTTGTCGATATAGAGCTGCTACTCAGCATCCAAAGACGGTTGCGGTGAGACTATTATGCGCATGCTCTGTAACATCCATTTTTTTGCATCCAGAACATAAGCTTTCCCATAAGTTCTTCTTGTCACGCTGGAGTTCGGTCCACAATTAGATGAGATGGTGTGGTGGCGCGTTGTAGGTCTTAGCAGTGCTGTGGGGATACGAGTTTAGGAACACGAGATCTGGATCGCGCTATCCAGCCAGCTTCCAGATACGTCATGTTTGGAACTGCATACAGAGATCTCTATGTAGTTGCAATCATTATGTGACTGATATACAGGTACAGAATATAGTTCACATAGTGTAGAATGCGCCAATATCTCCCTTTCCCGAATTCCATTGGCATCTGGTGAGATTTAGATGTTTGGACCAGTTGCTGCAGTCAGAGCGACGACAAACAACCAACTCCTCCGGGCTTCCAGCGGGCCACCCGGATGCAGGGGTCAGTGCACGCATTGCCACTGATCAACGTCGTCGAAACACCGATCCTCTTGAATTGAAAGAATGATGAAATCTGCCAATTCTACAATCAGATCCATCTACAAACCAAGAAGCTCGACTCTTTCCTTCACACATGCAGAGTTATCTCTCCAAATAGAGTCCGCTTGCAGAGTGGGAGTAGCGCATCGGTGTCAGTGTTGGGGTAAACAATCAGCACAATGTCGCTACAGCGGCTCCTTGGGATGGGCCTATCGACAGCTGCGATGTCATTCGCAGCAGCAGCGTGGCCGAACGGGCCCCTTGCGACATCCGGCCGATGGATCAAAGACGCGTCCGGCTCTACTGTCACATATGCCGGAGTGAACTGGCCGGGGCACGTCGACACCATGATACCAGAGTAAGCCGGACGGACTATTCCTGCAGCGCAACTGCATCAAGCCCCGTGAGGCTCGCTAACACTGGTCAGAGGGTTGCAATACCAGTCCGTGGAAACGATTGTATCCAAGATAAAGAGCATCGGCATCAACTCCATTCGCCTGACCTATGCAATTGAAATGATTGACCAGATCGAGAATAACGGAGGTAACGATATTCCGATACGGACTGCATTCACCAATGCGCTGGGTCAAGATAATGGCACAGCCATATACGAAAAGGTTATGACGAACAATCCGGCATTCGGAGATGAGACAACGCGATTGCAGGTTAGCTAGATGTCACACGTCCCACTGAACGATACTGACTGGGGCAAGGTCTTCGATGCCATTGCGACGGAGTGTCACAAACAGGAGATATATGTCCATCTGGACAATCATGTTTCCAAGGCCGGGTGGTGCTGCTCGCCCTTGGATGGTAACACGTGGTGGGGAGACACATATTTCTCGACGGCCAACTGGACTCGAGGCCTCTCATACATGGCCGATCATGTGAGTGCGAGTTCGGTCTTAGTAGTTCGGTCTGGTTGCTGATTATCGACCGCAGGGGAAGCAATGGCCGAATTTGATGTCCATGTCTCTCCGCAATGAACTACGCCAGCCACTTCTCAACAAGGAGCTTTATTCAGACTCATACAATTGGGAAGACTGGTACAAGTATACTAAGCAAGGAGCAGATGCTATTCACTCAGCGAATTCTGATGTGTTGATCTTCCTCTCCGGCCTGGACTCGGATACCACATTGCAGCCGGTCGTGGAGAACACAGCACTTACGCCAGGATCTTCCACGTTCCAAAGAGCTGACTTCAACGGCTATGGCGACAAATTGGTCCTCGAGCTGCACAACTATGCAAACATACTAGGGGGCTCGGAAGCGACGAACTGCACCGCCTTGCAAGGCGACTTGTCGGACGATGGCTTCAAAGCCTTAGCAACCGATGCGCCTAATCAGTTCCCCGTCGTCATGACTGAATATGGCTTCGAGCAAGATTCCACGACGCCGCAAGACGCATTTGCCTCTTGCATAGAAGAGTACCTCGCCGACCAGCAGGCCGGGTGGATGATCTGGGCGCTTTCCGGGAGCTATTACATCCGGGAGGGCACTCAGGACGGTGATGAGCCCTGGGGGTTACTCACACATGACTGGTCAGATTGGAGGTCACCGGAATACGTTGAGGGGAAGCTAACGCCTCTCGTCAAATCTACGCTCGCGGTGAACGGCACCGATCAGAGTAGCTCGGTTGGCCAAGATGGCGGGTCCTCAGGCAATGGAACCTCGGGCGATTCAGGGGCTCAATCTGGTCCCAGAGCGGGTGATGTACAAACAAGCGTTCTGCTAGCTTTGATTGTTGGCCTAGCTATGACCTGTATATTGGCATAATGGCTATTCTATCTTGTGCTATTATCAATGAACAACTGAGGCGGGCCAATTCTTTTCCAGTATGATGAATTGTACTTGGCATATATCGGAGTTCACGAATTGTACGGTATTCTCTTTCGGCTTTCGAGGTGAACCAACTAGCAATGACGAATCCAGGTTTGTTAACCGCATCCAGATCTTTAGAGGCGACTGTCTAGACTCCTTACGCTGTACTCACACAACCAGCCAGAAAGGGGCTCAATAGCGTTGGCTCAAATTGTTCTGGTACTAGGTGACCACTTGGTCCCCATGATAGGTTACCAAGAGTTACATTGAAGCGCACGCTAACTATATCTTACTTGCCGGCCAACATTATCATTAGATTATCAAGATGAGGTACATTATGCTTTATGGCTTATACGCATCCGGGCACTGAGCCTCCCAATCCCCATATGTGGTTGTCTGCGCCGCGACGTCCCTGCCGAACTCACGAAGGAGACCACCGGCAGACTGACTGTACAGCGGCCATGCCTGCGACGTCATTCCCACTGCGCCGCCGGCGACAAGAGACACCCAGGCATCCTGCATTGCCACGCTTGTCTGGTTCTCGAGAGCCGTCGAAGGCCCACGGTAGTTGGAGTGAGTGCCGAACACGATTGGGATCTCGGAGCCGTGCCAAGCGCCCATCCATCCCCTGGGTGATATATTGCTGAAGTTGCCTGCGTACTCGTAACGGAAGACTGGGGCGCCTATCTTGACTCGTGTCCTATATCGTCGGGTCAGCAATTGTAGCAAGTAACACTGGCGCGGAAAGACTTACGTTGCTGATTTGTAGGTGGTGCAGAAGAAGTACAGGAGTGTAGCTTGAGATGCCTGGGTGGGATCAGGTCCATCAGGGTTGTATGGTACGAAAGGGACTCCGTCTTCAGTATTCGAGCCTATGATCGTTGGCTGTAAATGAGTGTTAGCCTGTGTAAGCGGTTCTCGGACAGGCTAGGGGTACTTACCAGCGCTGCCAACTTTCCGTCAAGAGCACGACCATAGAAGTCGGAGAACACAGTCTTTTCATCGACTATAGGCGCGAAAGAGATGCTGGGTGTAGTACCTGCATCGATGTAAGAGTGTAAGAAGTCCTCGATCGCTTGGCCATCAACCTTCCGCATGCAAGCCAGCTCCTCAGCCGGCCCAAGGTTGCCACATCCAAACTGCGAAGCGATGAAAGTGAAGTTCGAGTGCGGCGAATCGGGTGAAGTAATGTCAAGCAGCTCGCTGCCCGACTGCATGATCAGACTGCCGACTATGGGATCCTCTGGGTATGCGTAACTATAGTAGCCAACCGAGATAGCACCGGCACTCTCGCCCCAAAGACCCATCCGGTTTGGGTCACCCCCAAAGGCAGCGATGTTGTCTCGCACCCACTCCACGGCCAATCGCTGGTCCAGCAGGCCCAGGTTCTGCTTGTCCTGGTCCAGGCCAGCCGCGTTGGGGAAGCCGAAAAAGTTGATCCGGTAGTTGAACACCACTACAATGTGGTCTTGTGTGCGCTGAATCCATTGCTCCGGCATGTGGTAAGGGATATTAGTGCCACCGGTCTTGAAACTTCCTCCGTAGATCCAGATGAGGACAGGCAGGTTCTTCTTGTAACCGCGCGGTGCCCACACACTGACGGTGAGGCAATCCTCGCTAACTGGCCCCATGGAGCCGTTCAAGCCGCCCTGGTTGAATTCCAGCACATCGTTGGTCCAAATGTTCACGTTGCTCGTCAGGTACTGCATGCAACTTGGTGGTATCGTGGTAGCCTCAATCTCCCCGAACGACTCGACGGCCTTGGGGGCCGTGAATCGCAGATCGCCCACAGGAGGGACGCCGTAGGGAATGCCTAGAAATTGGCGGACATCGGGGTTCTCTGGCTTGACGACTCCGTGTACGGTGCCGGCCTGAAGTTCAACGGTCAGATCGGCTTGTGCACACTTCGATCGTCGTGCAGGTATGCCTAAGGCCGGGACAGGTCCCAAGAGGGCGCCCGAGAACAAGAGCGCAACGGGTGACAGGCGCATCTTGATTGCTGAATAACCACCACACAAGACGGCAGATGCAGCGTGTTATTCCTTTCAGCGGTTGCAGAACCACGGCTCTGGGACACGACCGAGAAGTCGCATCGCTGGGTTATAATATACTGCATCCCGAGGCAGACAGCGGATATCACCGAGGTTTCGATGGGCTGCTCAATTTTCCGCCGCTAGACATGTCACCCCTTCGCTGAGCCCCAGCAACCATCCCAGCGGTCGACAAACAAAAAGGGCGATCTGACCGCATCCTCGTCGTCATTCATCGTGGCCCGACCCTAGCGGAAAACCGAGATTGGGAATGCAAGTCATGAGCTTGGTATTCTCGGCGACTTGTCAACCATGCGCCATTGGAGATTGTGGGGTAGGAGACCCCTAGCTCTACCCCATGATTGCAGCCGGGCTATACTGCTAGCGGTAGTCTTCTCCGGCACTGGACTAGCGCCTTGCCGGAAACCCTGCACCCGCCGGTATTATTGCAAGAAGTTCTCCGCGTTTATTCACAAGGCGTCAACTTCTTTCGTCCGCCTCAGGGTAGGATTCCGATGCTAATTATGAACCGATGGTCTGGGTCCGGAGAACTCATGTGAATCAAGCAGTGGTCTGGATCTGTCTAGAACCTCACGTGGACATTTAGACCTCGGTTTTCTATAAGCCCTACAACAACTCCCTACCGTGAAAAAGTCGATAAGTCACCCTTGTCCAAATGACGCGGTAGTCAATTCACGGCTCCATATCTATGTAGTCAAAACGCAGATGGTGGAGACGGGGAGCGTGCGCGCGCAATCTAAGTTAAGGCTCCAGAAGGACTATAGATCCCAGCCTATGGCTATTCCTAGTAAATAAACAACATTGATGACATCCTAATCCGCGCCAGAGTATTAAGAAGTCGAGCGTAGCATGAGTATATGCCATACTTACGCCTTTCATTTTGCCTGTGTAATTTTGACTGAGGCTCACAATAGTAAGGCTAGAAACAAGAGGCAAGGGGTAATAGAAACAAGGATACGCGAGCTCACCCGCATGTGGACCTTGTGCTTTGATGTGCTGGGTGGATATTTGCAACGGGGTCGCACAACTTACTTATCATTATACAGCGGAAGAGCACATGCGATCGATGTGATGACTTTGTCCGAGCGTGTTCCCCACCCCTTCGATGTAAAATATGGCCGTGCATTGAGGGCTTATCAATGTCCACAGATGAAGGCCATCTGAGACGCCGATTGGGGAACAGTAGTTCGTTTACAAAAGTGGCTGTTTTGGCTTCCGAGTAGATTAAATAATCGGGAGGTCTGGGTTGCGGATTTCTCAGTAGATAGGTAGACAGTAAGTTTTCTGATTAGAAGGAAAATTTCAGGGGAAGAAATTCCGTCAGGCGGAACCCATCTTATATTGAGAGTTGGCCATTTGAGTATCGGTGTGTTGTGCTCCTAAATCAAGCATTTTCAAGTCCTGGAAGAGCCAGATATAAATCCAGTTGCGAGAACGGCGGTGCTGCGAAATGGGCCGGGTGTCAATTCAAACACTAGCAGCAGTCCAAGCAGTTGTGGACAAGTCCTCCCGGGTTCTCAAATCAGTATTTGTATAGCCCATCTTTTCTATACTCCCCATCTACCTCTAGATGATGATGATGATGATGCTGCTGCCGACAAAGCAGACAGCTGTAGTGAATTTGTGTTCACGGCCCACGGGTAACATGGTGTATTCCCCGAGAGATGCGACCAGAAATCAGGTCAAATGCAACCCCGATGCTATGCTCATGCAACATGCAAAACAGAACCAATCAAACCCGTGCGTGTCCACCCGCTGCTTGACTATTCAGTAGCCTGGATGCTGTATGTAGACAACCAACGCCGATGCAATTTTCCCAATCCATGCTTGCCAATCCCAAAACACCACAAGCTTATTCGGAACATGCTTATGGCTTTGCAAAATCTTGGCCGAATATCCGTTGCCAAGCGTCCAGCCATTTCTCCTGTTGGGAGGTAAGGAGTTTTCCAGGGTTCTTGAACGAGCGCGTGAGGACATCACGAAGTCGTGCGCGTAGCACTTTGATGACGAGCATTGTCTTCCAATCTGGGACGCTAAAGCGAGCCCGGTTTCCGTCAAGGACGATGACACCCGAAAACATCTGTTCAGTAAAGTCAGCATGGATTGGCTTCCCAGAAGCAGACGCATGAGAACAGAGAAGAGACGGTAAGATACTTACGTCGATGCGCACGTCGCCGCATAGTAGAGCGATGGCAAAATTCTCGACTGCGGTCGTCTCGTGGGCGTTGAGAAACCTGTCCCTGGTTAGATGGGTTGTCAAAACATGCTTGCATGATCAGCGAGCGACCTACTGTTTAGACTGCATGATATTGTAGTAAGACAGCCATTTCAGTTCTAGGTGGCCCTTGTTGACACTTGACGGATGAAGGCTAATGCTCTGGTTGTTCCCAACATTGCGGAAGCCCTTGTTCTCCCGCATAAGCAGTTTAGGATAAAAGCTCCAAGAGATGACAGACGCTGAAATGATATCGTTTTCACTGTTAACGTCGACTCGCTGCGGCAGTTCAAAGAACTGCCGGCGTCTACTAGCATACCGTAGCCTGTTCAAAGTGCGTCGCTCGTCTTCCGTAAGCTTTAAGAAGCCAGAATCGACAAGTGAAACTAGAAGTTGTCCCTTCAGGTCTTCAATATTGGAGAGGGTTTGTGGTGACAGAAAGTTCTTCTTGCAGAACTGGAAGTCTTGATGTGTCTGTGTTTGGCACGTCTTCTTCCAGCCCAGATACGCGTTGTAGACCGTCAGAAGGTCGGAGTCACCCCTCCGGAAGGCTTTGCGCGCTTGGTCGGCTTGAGCACGTTGGCCAAAGGGGGCAGAGAAAGGTGACTTCGAAGACAGAATTGCGGCGCATGTAATGGCCATATCGAGACACTTGAATATCGTGCCCTGCAAAATGAGTTTCCCTAGGAAAACGTCGAGGGGAATACGTGCCAGCTGGACGCCAAGAGGAGTTAGCTCCTCGCCAGCTGTGAGAGCACGCACGTCGATGAGAGCATCGATTGCTCGGCGGATGTTCTTGGCAGAAGGGGCGTCAAGAGCTTCAGCCAGAGTCTCTTCGATGCCGCCGATCTTGCAGACTTTGACGCGCATAGCCAAGTCCTGGAGGGACAGACGAAGCATCTCTGGAGTTTGCTGATCACTCATGAGCTTGTCGTGGCGATACTTGGTGAACATATGGAAGCACAGGCCCTCTTGCACACGGCCGGCTCGGCCACGTCGCTGCTTTGCATTCGCGCGAGAGATGAAAGTGTCGATCAGCCGAGATAACTGCCTCCTCTCGTCGAATCTCGATTCACGATGCTTGCCAGTGTCGATGACGCATGTGACGTCTGGGATTGTGATTCCTGTTTCCGCAATGTTGGTGGCCAAAACAATCTTCCTGACACCAGGCGGCGGCACAAGGAAAGCACGCTCTTGGTCCTCCGTCGCTATGGTCGAGTGCAAGGGAAAGACTTCCCAGTCACGTTGAAAGAATGGCTGCCCTAAGATGGCTTCGTTCAAGGATCGAATCTCAGCAATACCAGGCAAGAAGACCAGGATTGCCTTGCTATAATTCACGTAAGCTGGATCCACAGCAACTCTTCCAATCAGCTGAACGATGAGCTCGAAGTCGATTTGATATTCGTCGAAGACGGATAGTGTATTTCGTGTTTTTGGCGAGTATTGCCGCAAGTCTTTGGCGGCGTCAGTTAATGAACCACGATCACTCTCGCTCTCAGCAGGATCGTCGTCCAGATCGGTCATCTTCTCGTTCGGGTTGCGTTGTTCAGGCGTATATCCTGTAAGTTCCAATGCATCCTCCAGGTAGTTGACCTTCACCGGGAATGTACGGCCTGGAACATTAAGCACCGGAGCCCCGCCCATGTATTTTGAGAATTTTTCGGCATCGACAGTGGCAGACATCAAAACAACCTTCAAATCTTTTCGGAGTTCCAGCAGCTTCTTGAGAACAATGAGCAGGAAGTCAGACTCAATTGAGCGTTCGTGCACTTCATCCAGGACAAGATGCGTGATTCCCCCCAGATCGTTTGAGCCCTCTAGCATCCGCATCACAATACCAGTTGTTGCAAACACCAGCCGAGTTTCTCGAGAGGTATTGGCTTCAAGACGAATGGAATATCCCACTAGCGATCTGTTGGTTCCCAAGTCATTTCGGCCTTCGCCAAGTTCCTCACTAACACGACGGGCGAGTGAAATGGCCGAGATACGCCGGGGTTCCGTGCAGTAGATCTTACAAGCGCGACCTTGAGAAAGCTGGTGCTCCAGGAGGAATGACGGTACCTGTGTACTCTTGCCACTGCACCAACTATTAATATGATTGTGGTCCTCGGGGGCACATAGTTGCTTACCATCCAGTCTCGCCGCAAATTATGACAACCTGGTTCTGATCAACTGCCTCAAGCACCTGCTCCCTAAAGTACCACATGGGAAGCTGCATCCGGGCTTGCTGTTTTTATGTCAGCCTATCTCATACTCTGCAATGGTCACTGTGAACCTACCAGCATGTGATGGAATCGAGGGTTGTTGATCTTGTCAGCCCAGATCCGATGGTAGAACTCGGGACCGAGATTCTGCCCGTTGACTCTTTCGAAGGCAGACGGGTCGGGAGTTCCATTACGGTTTGTACCACGGCCTTTGAAGGCACTTTGGAGAACAACACCCTCCTCTTCCTCCTGGTCTTGCCTCTGACGAACCAAAGTGCGCAGATCCTTGATGAATGCACGGTCTTGGGCATCACCTTGGTTCTTCTTCGCCTCTGAGAGCTCTGTCCAGAGATCCTTCCAAGTTGCAGGCAGGCGCATAAAGACCTTTTCTTCCTTTGTTGATCCAGATATGGCGAAGAGTGCCACGGTTGCGACATAGGCCTCCGACTGCTTTGAATCGGGAGTAGCAATGGTCGCCATCTGGAAAGCGAACTGTTGAGGGTATATGGAGCATTCAATGTGAGATACTTCCGGCGTGATGAGGTCCTGTGGCTTGGACCATGTAATAATTACCATGTGGCGGTTGGCAAATGGCGCCTCAGACATAAGTCTGTATACAACTTTCGCCGATGAATCCCTATCGCGAATGTTAGTGCCGGTTTTCTTCGGGTGCCAGGAGTCATATCTTACCTCGACCGGCAAGCCTCCTCCAAAGCCCGCGTTGGGCTTACGCCTGTCCACTTGTTACCATAGTCACGGATGAAGACTTTGGAACCGTCGGTGTTGTTGATAACGTTGGCCGTCTTGCCAGTGCTGGGATCGACTTCTTCGACCGGCAGGCTGGCAAAGAGGTCGGACAACGACGCATCTTCGTCGCTGGCATCCTGCTCCAGAACCTCATTGGCGATCTTCTTGGCTTCCTTCGCAATTTCATCATCAGAGTCGACCTCTACTTCTGGTGCCGCGTCCGACCCCTCGTCGCGCTTCGCTTCCTCGGCCTGCTGCCTTTTTGCTGCAGCATAGTCTTGTTCCAAGACGATCCGATCACTCCGCCACTGGTGTTCGGCAAGGGGCTTGTCAAATAATGGATCCTGGTCGATGCGGTCAATCTTGGCAAGGAGTTTCGCCTCTTTCAACTCTTCCTCTGGCGAGGACGAATCAACTGCGAGTGACCCATTGCCATTGACGGAACCGTTTGTTGCCTTCTTGGGCCGCTTGGTCTCCTGTCTCGGGCGCTGCATATGAAAGAGCTTGGTCTTGGTCTCCAGGTAGACGGAGATGAGGTCATCAGGCTCGATATCACTATCACATGTAACGACGACCTTTCTAGGTGACGCCTCACGAGAGGAGCGCGATTTGGCCGAGCCATTCTTCAGACCAGCAGATTTCGGCGGACCATTTGGCTCGAGGAACCGTGGTGTTGTGGCACCCGAGGGGAGTGGAGTGTCTTGAGGCGTCTCAGCCAGGCGAGCGCCCACCTTGCCCCTCTGCTCGTAATCGGGAAGCTCGTCTCTGGTGCACTCACGAGCTAGCCATTCCAGGGCTTCCTCGAGGCCCCAGATGTTGTCCTTAGCAGCCCCGGCAATATTGGGGGCTATATCCAGCACATGTTGCAAGACCGACTTGACTCGCTCTTCGGGGAAGCCGGCCGGCTTGAGGGTCTGCTGCAGCGTCCACAGCTTCATGGTCAAGTCTTCTTCGGGTAGCAGTTTCCCAGGACTAGCGGATTCTGTCCCCAAGGCAGCGTTGCTGAAACGGCCCTCGGCCCGTATCATGTCCAAGATGTGGTCCATGAGCTCGGCGGGAAGCCATTTGCGTGTGTTGAGCGGTTCGGCCTGGCCACGAAGCAGGCGGCGGTCCGTCTCGAGTCTGGACTTCTGCCGCTGGGCGTCCCTCTTGACCTTTTGGGCATGCTTCTCGACTAGTAGCTGCAGCTCCGACTCTTCCAGCTGCCTCTCAAACTCCTCCGGTGTGAGTTCGTCCTGGCTGGGGCGGCCGTTGGGGACGGGGGCAGTGGGCGTCGTATCGGGGACAGGGGCGGCACCTTTGGGATCGTGAGGAGCAGACGAGGGAGTAGCGGCCTTGGGAGCTGGAGACGTGGTTTCGTCGGCATTGTCGACCCGGGCGACGACCTTGGAGGCCACCGAGGTGGTGGCGAAACCTCTGGCCGGATTGGCCGCGGGTTTCGTCTTCTTCTTGCTGTTCTTGCCCGCCATTTTGGAGGCGAGCTGCCGCCAAGTGACGGTCAAGGACGTAAGAAGATGTCAAGTAGAAAAATACCGACTGCCAGGACGTTGGGAGAATTCGGCTGTTGTGGCACTCCGTGGAGGGGTGTAACTTGGGTGAGAGAAGTACATGGGTTGCGCCTCAGCGCAGCAAATGCAGACGTGAGGACAAGGACCTCCAATGTGCAAAAAAAGAGGCGTATCTGCAAAACGCAAAAGAAACAGGTGCAACTGGATGGTGGTATGCCGGACTGGACGTTGAAGCCGTCACGGTCGCCTCGCCTACGTTTAGAGCCAGGCGCAAGTGAAGAAAGGCCTGAGGTACCTTACGGTTAGCGGTACCTTACGATTAGCTTCTCTGCGAAGGGGACCGCCCTCCAGTGCGGTAGGCCCCTCGCTACAGGTACAGAGAGCGCACCACTGCGCTAAGAAATTTGAGAAGTAGCCGGCTAGGTACCTGGGGGTACAGTGGGAGAATTTCCAATGGAGGGGCTCTGGCGATTGTCTACAGCACCGTCCTCCGTCCTCCATCCAGGCGCATCGTGGAGGGGCAGTTGGCCCGCTGACATCACCGGCCTCCAGCTATCGCCTCGTGCAAGGCCGAGTTTTCTCCCTTAGCGGGGCTTTTCTGTGTGCTGTAGACTGCGGCGCCGGGAAGACGCCAAGACCAATCCAGCCCTCAAGGCCCTGGAGACGTTGGAATTGAGTCGCCCCGGGCCAGGGCCCTGGCAGAAATCCGTGGACGGGCTGACCGCCTGCCGGAAGAGAGGCGCACGCCGCATCAAGTTCGCAAAGCTCACCCCACATTCAGGCCATTCGGGCCAGGAACGGACGAGATTGAGACCTCCATCTACCTATACAGTACATGCTTTGGTTGAGTCCAAGTGGCTTATTAGAAGTTGTGACGATTCGTGGTCAGCCGGTCAGACAGACAAGCGACATCGAAGCAGGGCTGGACTAACATCTGCACACAAAGCAGCGGTGGTATCGTGGATATCCGCAGCTGCTTCTTGCCTGTTGCTGTTGTGTTGTGTTATTTTATTTTATTTTTCGCTACATGCTATGTGAAGCTCTCTCTTCCAGAAAGCTTCCCGACCTGCCCTCCTTCCCGCGCCCACGCCGCCCTATGATGTCCGTTGACCTCCCGTCAGCCTGCCGCCATAATGACTGAAGCTGGCGCCAACGGTGCTGCCCAGACGGCCATTGACTTTCCCTCGACCAAGGCGGATTTGAGCTCTGCTTCCACCAGCAGGCGCATCACCCGCCTGCGGTCGCTTGACGACAGCGTCAATCAGAAGTGTAAGCCGAGCCCGCCCCGTGCCCTGCTTGTGCCCATAGACTTGAGGTTGGTCTGGGAGCCCCGAAGGGAATGTGCACTGATGCCTCGAGTCCCACAGCTGTCGACCATGCCTCGATACCCCGACTGCTGAAGCTCCTGTTCGACACCCACCCGCTGTACGACGACAGACCCTCCAGGCGTGCCGCCCAGACGTGCCTGGCCTCCGTCTTTGCGACCGTCGACGACTCCAAGGTCCTCGCCCCCTTCGTGACCGCTCTGCGCATCGAGTCGCAAAAGCCCGGCATAGCTGCCAAGAATGCCTTTGTCTTGGTCGAGTGGTGCTGCCTGCTGCTGAAGGGCCTTGCCGGCACATCCCTGTACGACAAGTTTGGCCTCGACATCATCCACGCCAATGCTGCTGCTCTCGAGAGATGTTTCCAACCCCCTTGCCGGCCCTCGGTGGCCCAGTCTGCCATTGTCATCACGCGCCGAGCTCTGCGAGCCGCCTTCTGGTACAAGGGATACAGGGAAAAGGCTGTTCAGGACGCCATCCAAGCTCTGACGGCCAAGGCTGGCCAGCCGACGACGAGAAATGCTGTCATGCTTGGTGTCGTGGCTGGCGTTTGTTCGCGCCAGGACCAGGCAAAGGCTACATTTACCGAAAAGAAGGCCGACTACTTCACATTTTTCACCCGAGAAATCATTGGCTCGCGGACGGCCGTGCCAGACCATCTGGTCGGTGGCCTTGGCGATTTCTTCCTGGACTTTGTGACCCTTGATGACCTCAACAAGGACGTGATCCCCCCCATCGAGAAGGGTCTCCTGCGTGCCCCTGAGGTCGTGCTCGACATCGTCCCGGCCATTGTCAAGTCCCTTTCTGAGAACATTGATCTATCAAGTATCCTCGGCGGCCGTCTCATGAAGCCGCTGTTATCCAATGCAAAGTCTAGCAACCCTGCCATTCGGCAGAACGTCTTGAACACGTTCAAGGCCGTGAGTGCCAAGAGCCACGACGTTAAGATGTTGGAACAAGTCGCCGATGAGATTCTGGGGCCACTTAAGACGGGAAAACTGGCTTCGGCCGACCATCGTGTCCTGCATTCTGAAATGCTAGCCGTTATCCCGCTATCGGAACCCATCGCCACTAAAATCACGGACTCACTCCCAGCCGCCGCCGCCAAGGAAGGTAACGAGGCCGCATTAGCAGCTGAGCTTACTGTTATTAGCAGAGCTGTTTCTCATCAGCTGCGCCAGGGGGTGGCCTTGGCGAAACCGGTTGTGGACGCCTTCGTGAAAGGCTTATCCGACAAGAAGATCAATGCTCGTCGGGTGTGGTTATTGAAGGTCGGCGATATTTTGACCGACTCTTCTTCTCCTGCGAAGGCTGTGGCCCCCAATGTTGCCAAGTTTGCCGAAGCCGTGGCAGTACCACTCTCTGATACATGGGCTGAAATCCTCAAGAATCCACCGGCAGCGGTGCAAAGCAACTTGATCACCGGAGCCTACATCTTCACTACTATTACCTTCCAAACGCTCATCCATATCGAAAGTGACAGCATCAAAACCATCCTGAAGAAAGCTGCTGTCTCGAAAGAAAGTCTTGTTCTTGAACCAAAACCTTCGTTCCTCCTCAATCACCGTATATATGGGCGGTTATCGTCTGAGGATGATTCAAGATGGTGTCTGTCGGCATTGGCGGCTGTCGTTGCGGACTTACCGAAAGCTACACCCGCCGTCCGATCGGCGTGGTCCCAGGGCTTCATTTTCCTGTCCTCCTCGCCCACCGTTCCTCCGCAGATACGGAAGGAGACAGGTGAGGCTCTATCCAAGCTATACGCCAATGAACCAGCTCTCATCTCTGAGGCTGTGATTGCCGGACTCTGGCAATGGGTCGAATCGACCGAAGTTGCCGAAAAGGATAGTGTTGTCGCCGCCGCCAAGTTTGATAACACTCATCTACACGCCATTTTGCGATCCATTTCTCTTACGAAGGAAGAATTTGCAAAGCTTGGTCTTGAGCCCCAGCCAGAAGTCCTGGAGAAACAAATGTGCTCCCTCCTAGTACTGTCTAGACCAACTCTCATTCCGCGATCAAGCTGGATTGATAATGTATTGAGGGTCGGCCTGGATCCCGGTAGCCTTGCACTTCGTCACGAACAAGATCTCCTCCAGGAGATCATCGCAAAGACAAATGACAGTCGGAAGGTAAGTCACTTTCGATAGTTCGTCCCATGCACATCTAATTCCAAGCTAGGTTGGATCCATCAAGACAGCCGCCTGCCAAGCTGCAGCAGATCTTGCCTTTGTGGCGCCTGAGACAATGATTCCAAAAGTCATTGAAATGATCCGTAAGGACCTAGACCCTCAGGATCTCAACGACATCGGCCCAGTAGAAGCCGCCATCTTCCGCACACCCGAAGGGACTGCTTTCATCGATGTGCTTGCCAAGAATGCTCAGACCCTGCCCAACAAGAACACCAAGGACTACGATACGCTCAAGTGGGAGGAAGAGCTTCGAAGTCAGCTAGCGGCCAAAAAGGGCACTCAGAAGAAGCTCACAGCCGATGAACAAGCCAAAGTTAACGCCCAACTGAAGAAGGAGTCGGAGATCCGCAAATCCATCCAGCAGATTGAGGCCCGGCTACTCCGTGGCGTCGGTATTATCCAGGGACTGATTACTGGTCCACCCACCGACACAAATCTCTGGATGGGCCCTTCGGTAAACGCCTTACTGAAAGCAATGGAAGCCGGCGCGTGCCAGATCACCGGCGACTCCGCCCCATCGGCTTATCTTGCTTGCGCCGACAGAGTCACCAGCCGCCTAGGGTCTATCCGACCGTTTATTGGTGTCGCAACTCTTCGAGCTTTGGGCGTTACTGGGCTTCCAGAGAACTTGATTGAGGAAGGCCTTGAGGAGCTTGTGACCAGAGTCCTGTATCGCCTCCGCTTTGCAGGAGAACAGCGAGCTTTTGATGCCATTTCGGTGGTTTATATCTTATCCCTCATGTTCCTTGTCCTACAAAAGGGTGGATTCGCTGCTGCTGGAGATGACCGTGATGCTCAGGTCGTTCTTGCGATTGAATTCATCTCATTCCATACAAACGTATGCTCTGACGAAGCTATTCCGCGGTCTGATCTGATCTCAACCTTGATATCTTCTATGCAACGGTATAGCCAGCACTATAAGATCATCAAGGACTGCTTCTCGGATCTGATTCGCTGCGTAGCTCCCAACATCAGCCCTTCCGAGATTGCTGTACTCGTCAAGGGTGCAATTGTCCCAGAAACTTCTGTGAGGGAAACAGTGCTACAGGCTATCAGCGCAGAGGTAGACCTAAGCGAGCTTGACTTTTCTGACGAGATCTGGCTGGCTTGTCACGATGACAATGAAGAGAACGCGGATGTCGGAAAAGAGATCTGGGAAGAGAGCGGCTTTAAGCTCTCAGAGGACGTCCCATTCAGAATGTTACCGTATACTGAAAGCAAGGATGCTCAGCTACGACGGGCTGCCGCGCGTTCTCTAGCCAAGGCCTGCAAATCATCACCTGCTACCGTCGATGAAGTCTTGACGAAGTTGAGAGCTTCCTATGTGGAGTTTGCTAAACCACGCGTCCCACAATTGGACAGGTACGGAATGCCAAAGAAGTCAGATTTGTCAGATCCGTGGGAAGCGAGACATGGCATTGCTTCCGCTTTCAAGCAGCTCGCCTTTAATCTTGAGAAGGGACAACTTGACGGATTCTTCAGTTTCCTGATTGAGAAGGGGCCCTTGGGTGACAAGAACGATGGCGTACGAAGCGAGATGCTCGATGCTGCTATCGCCGCTATCGACCTGCATGGACGAGCCCTGGTGGATAAACTGATGAAGATGTTTGAACGTACTCTTGAGGCTCCAGACAAGGGATCAGAAGCTGGAGACAGGGTCAACGAGGCGGTAATCGTCATGTACGGTGCTCTTGCAAGGCATCTGAAACCAGGCGACTCGAAGATCCCGACCGTCATCGAGAGGCTCCTGGCTACCCTAAGCACTCCATCTGAAGCGGTGCAGTTTGCGGTCGCCGAGTGCTTGCCGCCCCTTGTACGTACCTGTGGCGACAAATCTTCGAAATACTTCGACCAAGTGATGAATACTCTCCTCAACTCAAAGAAGTACGCAGAGAAGCGTGGCGCCGCCTACGGGCTGGCTGGTCTCATTCTGGGAAGAGGCATCTCAGTCTTGCGAGAATATCGTATCCTCATAACTCTGAAGAGTGCTACTGAGAACAAGAAGGAACCGCAGCAGCGCGAAGGTGCTTATCTTGCCTTCGAATTAATGCCGCTGATTCTCGGACGCCTTTTTGAGCCCTACATCATCCAAATCGTTTCTCAGCTACTGACTGGGTTCGGTGACAGCAGCGCAGATGTCCGAGATGCTTGTCTTGCTGCCGCCAAGGCCTGCTTTGCGAAGCTGAGCTCGTTCGGAGTCAAGCAAATCTTGCCCACGCTGCTTTACGGTCTCGACGATGATCAGTGGCGTAGCAAGCGAGGTGCATGTGAACTTCTGGGTGCCATGGCGTACTTGGACCCCCAACAACTCGCCCTGAGTTTGCCAGAAATCATTCCGCCCTTGACAGCGGTGCTTAACGACAGTCACAAGGACGTCCGATCTGCCGCCAACAAGAGTTTGAAACGCTTCGGCGACGTTATAACCAACCCTGAGATTAAGTCGTTGGCGGATATCCTTCTAAAGGCCCTCAGTGATCCCACTAAGTACACCGATGAGGCGCTGGATTCTCTTATCAAGGTGCAGTTTGTGCACTACCTAGATGCTCCGTCTCTAGCTTTGGTGACAAGAGTACTGCAACGAGGTCTGGGAGACAGATCCAACACCAAACGGAAGGCCGCCCAAGTCATTGGTAGTCTGGCGCATCTTACAGAGAGAAAAGACCTGGTCGCTCATCTGCCAGTCCTGGTCAGCGGTCTCAAGCTTGGAGCGGTGGATCCCGTACCTACAACACGCGCGACCGCTTCCCGTGCATTGGGATCACTTGTTGAAAAGCTCGGCGAGGATGCTCTGCCAGATCTGATTCCTGGACTTATGCAAACACTCAAATCCGATACCGGTGCCGGAGACCGTCTCGGTTCCGCTCAAGCTCTGTCGGAAGTTCTTGCTGGACTCGGTACAACAAGATTGGAGGAGACACTTCCAACCATCCTGCAGAATGTCGAAAGCGCCAAACCCGCAGTCAGAGAAGGCTTCATGTCGCTCTTCATCTTCTTGCCGGTGTGTTTCGGTAACAGCTTTGCCAACTACTTGGGCAAGATCATCCCGCCCATTCTGGCTGGACTTGCTGATGACGTCGAGTCGATCCGTGAGACTGCTCTCCGCGCTGGTCGGCTGCTGGTCAAGAACTTTGCGGCCAGGGCTGTTGACCTTTTGCTACCCGAGCTTGAGCGCGGTCTAGCAGACGACAGCTACAGAATCCGTCTCAGCTCGGTAGAGCTTGTGGGCGACTTGCTTTTCAATCTCACAGGCATAACTGGGAAGGAAGACGCAGAGGATGAGATTGAGCAAGCTAAGGAGGCAGGTGCCTCGCTCCGTGAAGTGCTCGGGGAGGAGAAGCGTAACAAGGTTCTGTCTGCGCTCTACATCTGCCGTTGCGATACTGCAGGTGCTGTCCGCTCCGCAGCGATCAGTGTTTGGAAGGCTCTGGTCGCATCTCCAAGAACACTCAAGGAGCTTACGCCTACGCTTACTCAGTTGATCATTCGTCGCCTTGGCAGCTCCAACATGGAGCACAAGGTCATCGCTAGCAATGCGCTTGGCGAGCTGATCAGGAAGGCTGGTGATAGCGTTCTCTCGAGCTTGCTTCCTACCCTAGAAGAGGGGCTTCAGACCTCGACGGACATTGATGCTCGTCAAGGTATTTGCTTGGCGTTGAAAGAACTTATTTCATCAGCCTCGGAAGAAGCTCTGGAAGATCACGAGAAGACGCTCATTGCAGTCGTGCGTACTGCGCTCATTGATTCCGACGAGGACGTCAGAGAGGCTGCTGCGGAGGCCTTCGACTCGTTGCAGCAGATCGTTGGCAAGCGTGCTGTGGATCAGGTACTGCCGTATCTTCTCAGCCTTCTGCGATCCGAGGCGGATGCCGACAACGCCTTGTCTGCTCTTCTGACTCTGCTTACTGAGACAACCCGGTCTAACATTATTCTACCCAACCTCATTCCCACCCTCATTGCTCCGCCCATTTCGTCATTCAATGCCAAGGCATTGGCATCCTTGTCCAAGGTTGCTGGTGCGGCTATGAACCGCAGGCTGCCCAATATCATCAACTCTTTGATGGACAACATTGTCAATAGCGAGAATGACGAGCTTCACCAGGAGCTTCAGACCTCATTTGATACTGTCATTCTGTCAATTGACGAGTATGATGGCTTGAACACCGTTATGAATGTTCTCCTGTCACTTGTCAAGCACGAGGACCACCGCAAGCGTGCCAATACCGCATACCGAATGGCCAGCTTCTTCGAGCAATCCACGGTTGACTACTCGCGATACAACCAGGATATTATTCGGTCCATGTTGATATCATTTGATGACAGAGACAAGGACGTTGTGAAGGCGGCGTGGACAGCGCTTAGCGCCTTCACCAAGAAGCTCAAGAAGGAGGAAATGGAGGCATTGGTGCCGTCCACCAGACAGACTCTCCTACAAGTCGGCGTTTCGGGACACAACCTGCCGGGTTTCGAGCTGCCCAAGGGTATCAACGCTGTTCTTCCAATCTTCCTCCAAGGTCTCATGAACGGTACTCCCGATCAGCGAACCGCCGCTGCATTGGCTATCTCGGACATTGTCGACAGGACCAGCGAGAACTCACTGAAGCCCTTCGTCACCCAGATCACTGGCCCGCTTATCCGTGTCGTCTCCGAGAGATCAACCGACGTCAAGGCTGCTATCCTGCTTACTCTCAACAACCTACTGGAAAAGATGCCGGCAGCATTGAAACCCTTCTTACCCCAGTTACAACGTACTTTCGCAAGGTCATTAGCCGATACCACCAGCGACCTTCTCCGTTCTCGTGCAGCTAAGGCTTTGGGCACACTGATCAAGTTCACTCCCCGTGTTGACCCACTAGTCGCGGAGCTTGTTACTGGATCCAAGACTTCCGACTCTGGTGTCAAGACTGCCATGCTGAAGGCCTTGTATGAGGTCGTCAGTAAAGCTGGCTCCAGCATGAGCGAAGCTTCACGCACCGCTGTTCTGGGCTTGATTGATACGGAAGCGGATGAGACCGACACTGCCATGACTGTGACCAACGCTAAGCTGCTGGGAGCACTGATCAAGAACGTTCCCACGGACGTGGCCAGCTCCCTCCTGAAGAACCGTGTGACCACAACGCACTTCAGCACTTCCTCAGTACTGGCCCTCAACGCCGTCTTTGTCGAATCCAAGGAGGCCTTGCTTAATAGTCCTCTTGCGGAAGACCTGCCCGATGTGCTTTGCCAGGGCATGTCAAACAAGAACGTAAGTGACTCAGGGCGTGAACTAATTTTTTCCTGTATGGTCATGATGGCTAACATTACTAATAGCTTTTCGTTGCTGATAATGCAATCCTTGCCACTGGCAAGTACCTTCTGTCTGTAACCCCAGCGTTCGAGCAGACGAAGCCTATCTTCTCGACTCTGGCTACCATTGTCGGCCCGGGCAATCCTGGTGACAGCCGCCGTCTAGCTCTTGTGGTCATCCGCACAGTCTGCAGGCACAATATGGAGCTTGTGCGTCCGCATCTTCCACTCCTTGCAGGCCCGATATTCGCCTCCGTCCGCGACCCTGTGATCCCTGTCAAGCTGGCCGCAGAAGCGGCGTTCATCGAGCTGTTTGACGTCGTGGAGGAGGAAGGCAAGGTGTTTGAGAAGTTCGTGCAGAGCCCTACTGGCCAAGAAATGCAGCCAAACACCAGAAGGAGCATGGGCGACTACTTCAAGAGAGTTGCTTTGCGACTCGGCGCTCAGGCGCGCGAGAGGAGAGAGATGGAGGGATTGAGCAACGACGAGGCAGAGGATGAGAGGGAGATCTGGAGCGTTGGTCAGGTCGAGACTGGTGGGGGTGTGTTCAGTCAAGACTAGATGTGCTGTAACGACGTTGAGGAAGACGTGGGTCTGTGCATATGAACGAGCCATAAAAGGGGTCATGACGCATTTTGTGGTAGACAAAATATATTTCACGATTACATCTGGAGCATCCCTTTCTTCATCAACGGCAGCACGTGAATGTATCTGCATGCTCGTGTCACGCTGGACTTCCGCCACTGTTTGAATATATTCTGAAGCTGATTGGTAAATACCTCCCGTGAACAGCGAGATTAGCTAAAGAGCACGCGCAGATGATATTGCAGCTACCCATCACGCTACGAAAGAGAATTGCGTATCATCCTTCTTTCGTCAGGCATATCATTTTTGCATTTATGATTATTCATATCTGCGTATTGCTCTTCATGATGCGGCCTGAACGTGACGAACCATCTCCAACGTCCTTACGTCTCGAGGCTGCCTGCTTTTTCTCGCCCCTTTTCGTTCTGAGTTATTATATCTTACAGGTAAGTATGACACAGAATACCAAAATCGCTGGTTAATGTTGTTAGCTGTAGCTGCCAGTTCTAAAATATGGTCGGTACAGTAGCTTCCATTGGTGAAAGTTGTCGGGTTTGATAGGGTCTAAGTCACAGTCAGTCGAACTAGCACTGCACAAATTGACTTTCATTATAGCAAACATGGTTATAGCTAATGATCGATGATAATCAAGTAGATCCATGGTCAGTATGTCAAATCAAAAGGCCTTCAATTATTTGTGAAACACTTGGTGCTCATGATGTTGTAGAATGTCGAGGCAAGTTCCCCAAATCTCGCATCGCTAACTGGATCCTTACTGCCTGAGCCCGGCGTCAATGCTGCCACTCAACTGCATTATGCGCAGCTGCGCAAATGCAGCGCCACGTCGGAAAAAAAAAAGGCTGCCTACCCCGCAAGATTTTAATGACCACTCTTTTTTTTTCTCTCGCAAGCCTCGTGAGCGTAGACTCGGCATCGCAACACTCTGTTCTGCTCGCAAATAATTTACGTCCTTTAAACAAAACATTCCCGCCTCAACTCACAACTCCTTCCGTCACTATTCTAGCCTTGTATGATATGGGTAGCACTCAGAGAGGTAATGACGGTCAGTTCCCCTATGACGTGTAGCGATCTCTGATAATAAGGGTCGTCTCCCCCACAGGAATGGGAGCACAAAAAGAGCCGTTTGAATCGGCGGATGAGAGCTCAAGACACTCAAGCGCATATTTAAGCAGTAGAGGCAGCACTTCATCGTCGTTTTCGTCGCGAGATATCTATCTGGCCAGTAAGTCATCCCAAGAGTTATACTTTGAGCAGCGGCTGAGTGGTTCGATAAAAAGATCGCAAGAGATCCTCCACATATAGGGGCTCAACCGTCGTTCACAATGGGGCCAGCCGGTCTTATGATGCCCACGAGCCCTACCCAGGGTACGAAAGCATAAGATACAGCAAGTCAGGCGGGTCAAACCAGCAAAGCAGAATAAGATCTCAATCAATATATGGAGATGTGTCCACCTTGCCTCTGAGCCATCTCAACGCCAAATTATCGTAAGTAGATCCCTCTCCCATTGTCACTCATTGTGCTAGTCACAAATCAAGCGCGGAGCGAAAATTCAGACATGCGCCCTTTGCAGGGGCGTCTAAGGCTTCGTCACAAGATCCGGGGTTGACATTGAACTCAAGCGATCAACAGATTTTGCGCCCTGAAGGAGCATATCCGAAAGGGCATAAAATGACTCGACGTCCATCATCGCTTTCACTCGGACAGGTAAGTCAAAAACGTGACGTGACAGAACAACACGTCCCCCGGCAAATGCGACAGTTGGAAAGAGGCTGTAGTCACAAGACTGATATATGATGCCCTCGCCACAGGGTAAGCGTTGTATTTCGTTACACACTAATTTTTCTGTCCAAGAAACTCGAGAATATGACGATATCATCGCCCTCCACGAATACCCACAATGTTCAAGACATTACTGGTACCGAAGCAGCGTGTCATGCGCCAACAGCTATATTCAGTGCCAAACTTTCCCAAACAGTCGAGGTAGCTCCCGATTCAACATTACCTTCTCATCAGAAATTTCAGCTCCGAAATCACGGGGTTGTTCACAGCCAGGAGATTCATCACCAAGGACCAGCAGAGAAAACAGTGCTCACCAGAAATGGTAACTATCCAATACCCGTGTATGTCGAAGGTTTTCTGACACTATACAAGTCAACTATGACTCTTCTGAGCCAACTAAGAAACCAATCGACAAGTCGTCCGAAAGGGAAGCGAGTCGGGATTCCGCTGATAGGCGATCTGAGATAGGTAGCTGTGAGACCCAACAAGTTTATGTTCGAGATGTGGAAATCCGCGATCAAGATTCAGATGAGATCGAGCACACAGAACTGCCTTGTGAAGAGCACAGTCACACAAGGTTGTGTTTGTCTCATTCATCTTCAGCAGAGTCAGATGCGAGTTCGAACCCGAGCTCCTTTGAGGAAATATCCCCCATTACCGAAAGAAAGAAAAAGATTGTTCACAGTATTGTACACCAAATTACTCGATGGATGCAAAACCAGTTCGGAAAACACGGGAGTGGCGCTACTACAGAAGGCAGCGAAGCGTTTCCACTAGCAGATAGCACCCCAAGCAACAGTGGCAATACTAGGAACGAATCCACGCAGAAAAAAAGAAAGATCAACGATGATAAGGGTGAAGGGGGTGACAGAGATAGCACAGATGATGAAACAGGAATTTCAAAACCGGCAGGTACCAAAGGGAAAGGCATTGCGGTTTCAAAACTCGCTTGTCCCTACTACAAGTACAATACTTCCAAGTACGCTACTTGGCCACAATGCTGCGGCCCTGGTTGGGATACCGTGCACCGAGTGAAGTCAGTCCTCAAAGACCTATCGGATTTGTTTGTAACTGAAACGGTGTAGGGAGCACCTCTATCGCCGGCACCGGCAGCCGCGGTTTAGGTGTAAGCGCTGCTGGCAATCATTCTCGGATGATATGCAGTTGGAAAATCACCAACGGGCTGAGAACCCTTGTTCCCTACAGGAAGCCGAGCCGTGTGAGGGATTCGATGATTGTACAGAACTACTTCTGCGGAAACGCAAGAAGGGGACGAAGGAGGTGTCAGAGGTTGAGAAGTGGAGAGAGGTTTACACTATCTTGTTTCCGGATACCCCAAAAGATGAGATCCCTTTTCCCTGTGAGTCGTTGTCCCTGGAACTCAATGATGCGTGTATAAGTAACGGATGTGAAGACTATGAACAATGCGATGCCCACCGACCCCAGCCCATCTCCAACGATCTGGCACAATATGAGCAATTCTTGCTTCGCGAAACCCCTCCGCGGCTAAGAAGGTTCCTGGAGCATGAACTGGAAAACAATCTCAACATTATCGAGGAGAGCCTCAAGAGGAAGGTGATGGAATGCTTCAAGCATCTCCAAGTCGAGCTCCTGCGCGAGTTCAGGTTAACTCAGCCGATTGCAACATCTGAATCAGCCAATTCCTCCGAACAAGCACCCATTCAGGCGGATCGCGAAACAGGTATGGAGGCTTCTCCCAACGACAGCTGGCTCACCAACTTGGACTTCGACAATCTAGCATGGGCGGCAAATGAGGAACTAGACTTCGGCATCCTGGATCCTTTCGCTATGCTTGGGGACGCTGATTTCGCAGTCAACGGCGGAGGTTTGATTGAAGACATAATGGCCAATTCTGAGTCGAACGCGGAAAAGATTGCGCATGATTCCGGCTATGGGTCAACTGGCAGCTGAGGTCAATGTCAGCAATGCAACTGAGGAGTAAGCAAAGGTGGATATCTGAGTCCTTTCGTACGTCATGTGATTTACATTGGGCACTATCACTCCTTTCAAGTAAAGGACATGCTAAATGCTCTAATGTGACTAACACATGTATTGACACGGCGAGTTACGCATTTCTTTCAAATCGCCGGGTGTAAGTTACAGAATGGTAGAGGCAACTAAATATAAACAAATCCGAAAGGGTATAGCATCTAAGTAAGTATTTCCGCTAGTCATATGCTACTCGTACGCGAGGATCTTGGCAACTGCTGCTTCCGCGACAATCATAACCATTGCCTGAAGGTTGCCGGTGGGGAGGTCAGGGTGAATACTGGCATCGGAAATAAACTGGAGGGCTTGTTAGCAACTCAATTAAAACAATGAATACACAAACATTGTGTAAACATCATGAATCTCATCTATGTGTGTGCGTGTCCATGTAACAAAGAGGGGGAGCTTACCAGGTTGTCAATTCCGTAGACCTTGGTGTTCAGGTCCACAACTGACGTCCCATTCTTACGGCCGTCGTCAACGCCCATCTTCGCTGTGCCGGTGTAGTGGATTCCGTTTGTGAGAGTGTCAAGGATGGCACTCGTGTTAGTGTACGTCTGAAGCGTCAACCCCGTGGATGGTGCTGTGATGGCGTCTACCATCTGCTGAATGAAGAGCTCTGCGGCGTCCACATCACCATCGGTTTGGAGGTAGGGCGATTGTTCGAAGAAAGTGTTTCCATTCTCATCCATTCCCAAGACTCCAGTGGAAGTCAAGCCATGCGTCATGTACGCGGTGATGCTGAATACGCCAGTAACTGCTGGTGCGCAGGACCCCTGGTAATACCGCGTGATGCCATCGCTGCCGACATTTGACGTGAAGAAAATGGCACGGTGCTTTCCTTCAGTCAACACTCCCGAGTTTTGACGCTCGTACAAGTCGATCGAAGACGTGTCGGTACCGTTCAGAACGCTGGTAGCGTCGAGAGGGCCCCATGTACCGTTGGTCTTGACCTCGATGGAGAAGATGGGGTGGTCCATCAGGTTCGAGCCCACAGGTAATTCGACCCAGTCATTCTCAGGGGGCAGTGTCACGTTGGCCTTCTGGGCATTCAAAATCTGGGATCTAGGCCCAATACCGGAATTGAAAAGGATGCGCGGAGTAGACAAAGCACCAGAGGACAGAACCACTCTTCCGTCCTGGGCAAGTCTGATGATTTGGCGGCTGCCCGAAGCAGTCTCGACCTCGACGCCGGTGACCTGAGAACCTGACCGTACCAGGCGGATGACCTTTGTGCCAAGCTGAAGAGTGAAGTTCTCGCGCTGCTGGGCAAGAGGCAGGTAGGTGCGAACAGGTCCTGCGCGCTTCTCGTCCTGGATGTTCCACGCCGGATGACTGTAAACCTGGAATTTCTCGTTCGGTTGGTCGATCATGTCCACAGAGCTCCAGCCAAGGTTGTCGAAGAAGTTGGACAAGACTGAGTACAGTCCGTCGTCGTAGTGCTTGCCATCGGCGGATGGTAGAGTCGAGCCTGGGTTCCGCTCGTACAGTCTATCGGCAGCAGACGCAACATCCTCCCACTGCCAACCTTGCGGCCAATTTTCGAAATCGCGCTCCGGAGGGTGCACGAAAACCATGTAATTCACCGTAACGCCGCCACCCAGCACACAGGCTGCGTAAGACGGCGTGTCTTGGCAAATATACTCTTTCCATACGTCAAGCGAAGCAATGCCTGCGGACAAGCCGGGAATGTCGATTTCAGTGAGGGTGTCGTTCCAGCTGAGAGTGTGATTGGAGCCTGTAGCAACGGTAGGTCCATATCCTCGTTCAATCAATAACACTTTCTTCTGGGCTTCGGCGAGCCTCTCAGCAGTGATGATGCCGGAAGGGCCACCACCCACAACAATGTAGTCGTAAAGCTGTTCCTGGCAGGAAGCAGACACGCCCAAGGCCAGGCCCAGGCCCGCCAGGCCCTCAAGTAGAGAGCGTCGCATGGTGAACGAATGAATGCCTAAAGATCTGGACCCTTGAGTTGACTGGGCAGCACTGAATGGAGTGCCAAAATCTTACGGTACCCCGTCTTGATAGTTGCGAGACACCCATGGCTACTTAAGCGACTGGCGACGTTCGTCATCGCTTGTGACAAATACTTACAAACTTCCCTGGCATGCTTGTTTATCACCAATTTCCGAGTGTGCTCCGTCCAGAAACCCACCTGAAGGCCTGCCAGGTTTTCGCGTTGCAGTCAGTAATCGGCATCTAAACCTTCGAACTTGGATACTCCTTGCTCTTTTCAACGACTAGCTTCGCGCTAATCTTCACCAAAGTCCCGAGAACTCTGGGCTTAGTCATAGCATCAATCTGATAATGAGGCCCATTTGGATGTCGCCAAGTCGCGAAAACGTTTAAGGCGGGAAGCCGGTTAACAGTGGGGTTTGGCTTCGGCACCTGCGTCAAATTTTCTCCTTTCGCTGCCCCTTACTGACTCGTCTGCTTGGCCGATGAGCGATTTGATAGATTATTAACGTCTTACACATCACTCCAGCGGCTGACAAACTAACTACTTGACTACCGTGAAGGCCGTTTGTTGAGAGCCAACTGGGGCTTAACGGTTGTCATTTTGATATCCACGCCTCGCCCCCGATAAAGTGTTTCAGCCGACAACCGACACCCGGGTTAGCGCTTTTAAACCTTGGCTGTATCCTTGGCTTCGCCAAAGCCTCATGGCGTCATGGGCTGAAAAGCGAGGCGAGAAGTTTCGAGGTTTCCCAGGGTCGCGTTCCCATAGAGATTCAACCACTTTGTACTATGGCTATGCCATAGGCCATGCATTCGGACTGTCACTTGTTCAGCTCAATTCATATAGAGCCATCCTGGGCGCTCTACTAACAGACATCGACATCTCACCTACTGCCTTACAATTCGTGACACCAGGTACATAACGAGCTTCATACAAATGGAGAATGTACAGTATCTGAGAATATGCCGATAAGAGCGGGTAAAGTCTTAACCTTGCATTATCATGTTACTACCACCCCACCATGCCCCTACTAGTATTTATAATATGTAACAGTGTTTCTCATTCCACTCATTCATTGCCTTTGCGCCTTCATTTCGTAGAACTCGTTGACCCATTCCGTGAACTGGGCTATCTCAGCAGCCTGGGCAGCCGCAATCGGAGGATGGACCGCATTGTTTAGCAAAAGGTCATTGCAGTGACGGCTTCCCTCGATGATGATGGAGGGAACGTCTGCGGTGCCGTTGAAAAGGCCGCCGGGTCGGAATTCGGAGACCACAGAAGCAGACCGCCAAGGGTCAAATTCGCCATTAGCGTAAAAGAGACGGCTTGTGTGCGTGTTGTACCAGCCATCAGTCCGCTTGTTCACGTAATCCTCTGTAACTCCGCGGTTGCTGGCGAATGTGTAGCGCCCTTCACGCGGAAACCACAAGCTGCACTGACGTTGGTAGTACTCGGCCGTAGCGAGACGCGTCATCACAGTTGGTATGTTCTTTGGCGCACCGCTAGTATTGGCCACCATCAGTATCATGGTCCACAGCTGCTGTTGGAATTTTCTTTCTGGGCAGAGGGGAAGCAAAGTATACGTACGTTTGCCAGTAGAAGAACGGTTCGTTGCACGTCATCCAGATCCATGGCCGGTCGACAGCGCTATCTGCCGTCCAATCTCGGAAGACTTCCATCGATGTATTGTACGAATCAAAGCATTGCACGTTGTTCTCCCCGGACCAGTCTTTGTAGCCATACGAGTCGCAGTCTTGGATATTTGGATTAGTTGCAGCACTGTAGCTCTGGACAAGAAAACTTACAGCCAGGTAAATAAGCTGAAGTAAACCAAGCAGCGAAGTTGGGCAGTGCCTGACTCAAACCAACACCAGTCTCGGTCTGTGCGCCCCCTTCTATGGCATCGCACATTTGGTAAAATGTTGAATAGCCAGAGTAAAGTTGGATGCTCTGCCAGGCCCAGATTGGGGAGGAGATAGCGACAGCAGCATCGTCATCATGCTCCAAGTCCTCGAGAGCAAACATCTTCTTGAGCGCAATCTTGTCTTCGTCCGAGCCATTCACGAAGACGTTGTCCACGTGGTCGATAATAGCTTCGTAGTCGACACTACAGTTCTTTGGCATGCCCTGGTCACGTTGAGTGAGATTCCAGTATCATGGCTCTGTACCAACTTACCTGCTGGATGGGGTAGTAATACTCCCAAAAGTCATAGACGGCCTGGACCGGGCCACTTGTCGAGTGGTAAGCCCAAAAGGTTCCTGGGGATAGCTGGGGGTTGAAGTCAGTTCAACTCTTTGCATTTGAAGATCGGGATATGTTAAACCCACCTTATCAACCCAAGCTGCCAAGGCTCCAGAATAAGATCCGCCGACCCATACCCAGGGCTGTTGTATTGTTAGTGACTCAATTCAGCCTAGCGGAGCCATGATCTTGAACATACAGCATGCTCAGCATTCGTTTGCCCGCTAGTATCAAATGGCAAAGAAACGTTCAGAGCGAATTGTACAAAATCGTCCACAGCTTGCTGCAGCGTCAGGTACTGCAGATGGGCTGTCGTCTGATTTGGGTAAGGGTTAGAAGTTCCCCAATATCGGTCTAATAATATCAGGTCAGTCTCTGTTGGTTGTTTCCCGCAAACTAGATATCATCAACTCACGCTCCACTAAGATGGTTGCGCCGCCCACTGCTTTCCCGATCATTCCAGGCAGAGTACGTTCCGTCAGGTAACCTGTGTACGGCGCAGCAGCGGACTCTCCCGGGGTGAATAGAATAATCTAAATAATATGTAAGCTTGTGAATATCATAATAATCCTCCCGACGCACCGGAGACCCAGGCCCTTCCCAATTTGTAGCATTGTACCAATACGACAAGGAGAACGACCCCAACGACGGGTTCTTATGATCAATCGGCACGGTAAAGGTCCCATTTCCAACGAGGCTGACCTCAGGGTCAAGGAGTTGAGCCATCTCAACCTCGGTCAGACTCATTGGAGGCATCTGCCCCGTAGGGGGAAACACTCCCAGGACACCTTCGAGCCATGCTAGGCCCACCAGAGCACTATACAACGTTGGCCTCATGGCGAAGGATTTGAATGAATCGAGCACCAAGGAAGAGTTGAGATTAAGGCTTGGCTGGTGCCGGGGTACTTTGTCTATTTATCTCTCAGATTGCCCCCGCCTCAGGCTCCAGACTCAATGACCGCACATCGTCATAACGCGCATTAAGACCCAGGTCATACCTAAGAGAGACACGAGATGCAAGGTCCCTAGCTAGCGCCGGCGACTGGCAAGTCTGTCGTCTCTGAGCGTATGCAACGTTCGACACTGGTATCATGGTGAGAAAACAGAATTCGATAACGAAAATATTGAAGTCTTGCATGCATTCAGTTGGACTTAATTGGCTGGTGGAAGGTGACATTGGGACGTTGATCTCTGCTAAGCTCAGCTAGGAAGGTGGTGAGAATGAGGGTCGGGGTCTGAGGGTCTCGTGCGGAAATTGTTTGCTGTACCCAGGCATGTCCGAGTCGCCGCGGTTCGCACCAGTGGACACCACAGGAGAAGCACAAAGAACAGCTCTATACCGGTCGTGCAGCCCTCCAACCACTATTATTGGGAAGTTTGTGCATGCGGGTGGTCCGCTGCCCGCAGCTTACCGCAGTCATGCGGCCTTCCGGTATCCCACCCGGACCGGGCCAGGCGGGAAAGAAAGGGTCAATACCTCTTTCAAAAGTGCCTGTCCCGTGTTCACACACACCATCACCCGAATTATACGCACTGCTTTCACTGTCATGTGGTCAGACTCCCACAGATAACAGCGTTGTATACAGAATAATCCAAGATGAGCTATCGAGATGGGTACATGGCTACCTAGATGAGTAGAACATGATGATCTCTGGCGCCGTAGTATGTACATCACAGGCATTGTATATCCACGGCCAGCACAAACTGATAGATCATCATGTTGTTGAGAAGCTATAAAGTCTTTCAATAATTGCTATAGTTTAGCCCGATGAAAATGCATGCGTCATTTAGTGCAAGTTAATCCATTAGTTTAGAGCTGGCTATAGTATTGTACCGCGCGGCGCTGGACGTGGCTACGCTGATTCCCATAGATGTATAATCAGCGATATACCACTCAGCGGGCTGACTAAAGGACGTAATTGTAATACCCGTACGCACTACAAACATGTGCAGGAGTACTGTGTGAAAGAGCATGTAGGAAGGATTCTATAGCGGCCCAGTTAATATAACACACTGATTGGATGATAGTAACACGCGAAGGATCATTCGGTACGAAAAAGGAAATAAGCTAAGAAAAAAGTAATGATATACGTGACAGAGGATAAGTGGTCGGACTTATAGGAATCTGGCATGGACAGGGATGGTTAAAATGCAAGCTGCAACATTTCAGGAAATCGGCATTCTTTATCGGTGCAGTTCGTGTCACTGAGGTTCCTAACACATCAACCCCGTCGCCTTAAAAACCCTCATTTCTGGCGTGTTAGACACCAATGTCGCAAGTTGGAGCCTTTCCTGCGCATCAAAATTGAGGGCTGTAGTATCCTTCACCATGGCCTACGGCAGACTCAAGTAAAGGCGTAAACAGTCCTAACCGTAGAAGGCTCCCCGATATAATGCTTCATACAGTAGACCCAGCGACCTTGAGGCCATACACGTGGTAATTCTCAGTAGGTGGACGCTCTGGGCGTTGTCCAATTCCAGGGGGCACACTGTCCTCTGTTATTTGACTTTTCAGGGAGGCATCGCTTTGGTCAAAATGGTCGCCTGTCTAGAACTCATGAAACGCGAGCTCTGCGATGATAAAACAGAAAAAGGAAGCAAAAAAGCGTCGCAAACTAGGCCACAAGTGAATCGCCCTGGGAGCTCGCTCCGGATACTCGACTAGAGCAGCGGTCCAAGTTGACCTGCAGTTTGACCACTCTCGGTTCCATATAACCAGGATAAAGGGCATCTGAATGCATATAGATGTGTTCGTCGCAAGCAACGAGTCACTTGAAGGTTTGAGGCATACTTGTGCCCGCTACAGTCCAGGATCAAATTTTGGAATGTGAGTTTTCCAGGTTCAACTCCTCGACGCCACAATATACAGAGCAGTGTGTACAAAATATACATGACCAGCCAGCTATCTTCCGATTATTTTGAGTGAAGATCATCCTCGTCATCGCATCTATCCTAAATAGCTTCCTCTCGCCATTCCCTGAACGTATCGTACACTTTGGCCTGCTGGTCCTCCCGCGTAGGTGGCCGAGAGGCCACAAGGAGTAGCAGCGACCAGCAGTATTAATGATAGCGGCCCTGTGCCCGTTTCGGTATTTCCAAATCGGCCACACTCTCGCGCACCGTCTGGCCCTTCTTGTACTCCTCCTCCAGGGCTTTCTGCATCTCGAAGTCGAGCTGGCGCTCCTTCTTGATCCGCTGCTGCTCCATGTCACGGATGACACCTTGGTGCATTGCCTAGGGGCCAGTCAGTCATCGTGAGATTGCAGCAGTGGAATAGAACAGAGAATATGAATGGACAGGGTTGACATGGTATCACGGGGGAAGAGTGGGAGAGGAGGTATGAGGCAAGTCAGGCAGTCAGTTAGGCGGTGTTGACCGCTCCTTGGGGATCATGAGTCGAAAGAGTGTGAGATTGATGGGGGGGATGTACCTGCTGTTCAAACTTCTGCTGGAAATGTACAAAGACGACGGTGGTAACGGCAAAGAGCGAGGTGCCCAGCAGGGTGAGTTTGGAGGCCCGCGACATGGTGTACCACGGGCGCCTGGGCCAGGTATGCAATGGTGTGAGAGGAGGCGACTCTGGTGCTATGATCCCATAGCACGGGGCAGAAATGGCCAGGCGTTCGAAGGCTGCGAGCGGGTTCCGTTGCGCGGCTGTCGCATTCGCAAATCGCAAATCACACGATGCGAAAGTCGGATTCGATGCAATTGGCGCCGAGCGAGCTTTTGGACCCCTGTGCCTGCAGATTGACGTCGTTCGGCTATCGATAGTGAGCACCACCACCACCCCCAGACCACTGCACGGCGGCTTCAGGCGCCCCCCCAGGTGGGCAACTAGGTGCCTAAGGTTACCTAACCAACCGCTAACAGCACTGGACTTCTGGCGTGGCCGGCCCGGGCTAGGAGGCTGCCAGGCCACCCACCAGCTGCCGGCCAGCCTGCCAAGCCCCCCGAGCCCCCCGGCCAACGGCGACATCATGCCCATGAGGCCTGTAGGACGACAGCTCCCGATAGAGCTACCTTGACATATCCCGTCCACATCGCCTACGTACATCAGACGCATCCCCTCCTCCCACCTTGGAATCTATTGCGCCGCCGAGGGCACCGCATTCACCCCGACAGACTTCCCCCGATTCTGCTCACTGTCACAAGTCACCATGGTACGGCGCGCCCGCTGCATGCTGAGCTGACCCCCCAGCCCCAAGGCCCTCGTCGTTGTTTGGGAAGCTAACCATGGTATCTCTCGCAGTCGGCCCAGAACTCCCAGGGTATCCAGACCCTCCTCGATGTACGCCCGCTCCCGCAGACTACGAGTGCTCACGAAATCACAAGCTAACTTGGTGCCCGGGATGACAGGCCGAGAGAGACGCATCCAAGATCGTCCAGAAAGGTGCGTCGATGCGCTGCTGCCCTGTTGGCGTTGGTGAATACTAGCATCGCCAAAATTCGCCTTGCCCTTGGCTTCTCTTGCTTCGGGCCCCCCTTCATCTCCTACATTCCTCCCTGGGTACTTGACCACCGGCGAAGCTGACTCTTCCCATCGTCCAGCCCGCGAATACCGAACCAAGCGCGTGCGCGAGGCCCGCGACGAGGCCAAGAAGGAGATCGAGGCCTACCGGCAGCAGAAGGAGGACGAGTTCAAGAAGTTCGAGTCGGAGCACGCCGCCGGCAACAAGACGGCCGAGGACGAGGCCAACAAGGAGGCCGACGCCAAGATCGCCGAGATCAAGGGCGCCGGCAAGAAGGGCCAGGACAAGGTCGTCGCCGAGCTGCTGAAGGCCGTCTTCGAGATCAAGCCCGTCCCACCAACGGCTGCGTAAGCGGGCCCGCTGCAGGCGCAGACGCCGATATCTAGACGGGGAAGGTCATGAAATACTGTTTTATTGACACTGCAAGCGCTTCGCCGGCCAGCGCATCAGTCGAAGTCGCGTTGTGAGGGGTCAAGAGAGGCAATATGTGTCGATGGCAGCATGGAGCATTGGGAGGCGGCCACGGAGGGCCCATCGTGTGACGTCGGTATAGAGAGACTATAAGATCGGGCCACCGTGGAGCTGTATAAAGATGGCTGGCCGAGATGGCACGGGAAGACATATCAAGTTGCCCGGCGGCCGAGTCCATGAATTGATTTTCACCTTTTTGTCTTTGTTTCTTTTACAAGCTACTTCTATAACCCCGGACCCCGCTATTGCAGGAACTGGGCCAGCGTCGTGAGCATGTCCCGGGTATCTTTGGTGTCCTGGTTCTCCCCGTCCATCCCCTCCATCTGCTCCTCGATCGTCTGCTTGACCACGGCCAGCGTCTCGTCCTGCTCGGCGAGGAGGCCCTTGATCTTGTTCCTCGCGCCGCCGTCCTCGGCCGCCAGCCAGGCCAGCACCACGTCGATCGTCTGCAGGGAGAAGAGGCCAGCGTCTAGCCGTCGGGAGAACCACTCGTCCGCCATCTCGTCCTTCTCCTCGGCGCTCATCCGCGCCTGTTCGGCTCGTATCGACCCGTCGACGCTGGAGACTCTGGACGCATAGTCGCGCCGTAGCCTGACCAGCTTCACCGTCTTCTCGTAGTCCTTCTCCACAAACTTGGCCAGCGTCCGTATCCGCTCCGCCGAGTTGGCGGGCAGCAACCGCAGCATCGAACTGAAGATGCTGATCAGGTGTTCTGACGTCTGGCCGTCGTTATTCTTCTTCATGAACAGGGTAAACATGCTCTTCAGACCTCCGGCCTCGACCATCTTGGTGCAGACCTCGGCCCCGGACGGCCCACCGGTGGCATGGTCCAGGAGTCTCAGGGACGCCATCTTGCTCAGCTTGCCCTCCTTCAGCATGAGCAAGCAGAGCTCCACGCCCTCGGCCTCGACGAACTTGGTCTTGCCCTCGGGCTCGTCCGCGATGCACGTGAGGGCTTCGAACAGGTTTTCCATGTACTCCTCCTCCTCGGCGCCCTTCTCCGGGTCGCGCCTGCGGTACGGCGCGATCAGCTGTAGCATGATGTCCACAGCGTCCAGCCCGGCCAGTCTCGCTCGGTTCTTGGCGCTGGACTGCACGAGAATGGCCAGGATCTCAGCCGCATACTGTTTGTTCTGGCCAACAGGACTCTCCGTGGCCTGTATCCTCCGTAACAGCCAGTTGACGAGGCTCTCCTGAGCGCATATCCTCTCGGCCGTTGCCGTCCTTGAGCACAGGTTTTCACAGATGTTGAGCGCGTGGTAGATCCCATTCCGATCCACCTCCTCCTTCTCATCCAGCCTCTCCAGGTTGCTCAGAAGCAGGCCGAGCAGGTCCACTTCCAGGGCGGCGTCGATCAGCGCCCCCCACTGAGCATCCTCGGCCGGTACGTCCTCGTCGGTGAGCTCGTTCAGAATCTCCAGCACATCGATCGCAATGTCTGAGTTTTCGTGCGCCAGCAGTCCCACCAGGCTACCCACACAGCCCAGACGCGCAAATTCGGGGTACAGGTCGGGGTGCTCGGCCAGGATGCTCAGGGCCTTGATGTCGGCGTCTAGGTCGGCCTCGCTCTGTATGAACTTGGACGGGTCGTCCTCAAACTTGGCACGCTGCTCGGCGTTCTTGGAGATGCGCTTCTCAAAGTTGAGAGCCGTCCGCCGCAGCCACGGCACGTCGATCTTCTCCTCCTTGAAGTTCAGTTGTCCATCTGCATCGTCTACGTAGTCTAGGATCTCGCGCTGCTGGGCGCTGATACCGCCGCCGAAGAAGCGGCCCTCCTCGTCCTCTGCGCCGTCGTCTTCATCCTCGGGGGGCAGCGAGGGCCCGTAGTCGCCGCCGTCGTCGTCGCCTTCGTCGGGGGGTGCAGCCGGCCCGGCCTCGATGACTGCATCATCCTGCGACGGCTCGTCGTCAACGCGGGCCTGGCGACTCGATTGGCTGCCGTTGAGACGGGCAGATTTGTAGATCTCGTCTGGGAGCGCGCGGAGCTGTGGTCAGTGGGCTTCTGTGCGTGCGAGGCTGACGGTGACTTACTGGGATCCCGCAGAGGGTCGAGCTTGCGTTTGTTGCCAACACCCTGGGCTTTTGTGAGCAATGAATGGGTCAGAAACTTCGATGTGAGTTCAAACTACCTTGAAGAGCTCGTCTATGCTGGTCATTGCGATATCTGTTGCGGCAATGGGGGACACCAGGTGAACTTGCGATGAGGCTGAAATGTCATGAAAGCCGACCGAGCTCGCGACAGAGCTCTGGGTCTGGGGGCTCTGGAACTCCTAGAACACAGTTAGCAATACAGTTGACAAACAGTGCATGAGCGGGATTCGTGCCCAACTTCCGGGCCTTGCTACAGTGTGAGATTGCTACCAGGTACCCAGATCCCGGGGACTAGTGGCCTTCGTCAACGAATCACGGGTCAGTCGCCTAGTCAGGCAAGTAATACATCAATTGCTCGGCGCATGAATCGGGCCCGTCCTCGAGGCTGGAGAATTTCTGTAGAGTGAATGATTGCTGCATGGTATATTCACGTTGAGCTTTCGATTTTTGGTCTGTTTCGGTATCTTTCTAAAACGATAGACGCATTCTGCATAGACAGCAACGACAGCGTTCCATCATGCCACCTACGCTCATCCTCATCCGCCATGCCCAGGCGCTACACAACGTCGAACGCAAGTGCCTCATCTACCATGGCAAGCCGGTGACTGACTCCCAGCAGAGGACTACAGCATCCATGACCCGGATCTCTCCGAGTTGGGCTTCAACCAGCTGAAGGCGCTCAGGGAAAACCTGATGCAGCACCCAGTCGCCCAGGATGCCGGCCTCATCGTCACCAGCCCCATGAGAAGGACCATCCAGACCTCGCTGGGCTCGCTGGATTGGCTGATCAAGAAGGGAATCAAAATCGAGGCCGATGCAAGCTGGCAAGGTACGTGAGAGGGATGTGAGGGAAGCGAGTCGCGACTGTTCGAATTTGGCGTGACCTGGCCTGGTGTCACGTTCCACCTTGGTTCAGAGGTTGCGGGCCCTCGTCCAGGTCCCAGTGCCAGGAACTACTACATTGCGGATGCTTTTCTAAGCAACGAAACACCGCTCTCTTGTAGCACGCTGGTTTTCGTACCAAATACAATCAGCACGATACTGACCTTGGACTCAGAAAATTCGGCCAAACCTTGCGACACAGGAACCCCAGCTCCTGCGTTGGGTGCTGAGTTTCCAGGGGTCGACTTGTCAACCCTGAACCCTGTGTATCCCGACAAGATCACACCGGCTGGTGCGCACTATGCGTACAATAAGAAGGCGCTTCTGGCACGCGGTCAAGCCGCGTTGAAGAAGCTCTACAGCCGTCCGGAGAAGGTCATCGTCGTCGTATCACACTCGGGGTTCTTGAGGCTATGCGTCACTGGCTGTTGGTACTTCAACTCAGATTATCGCATCTTCGAGTTCGAGCCACGGCAGAAAGACGATGAGCCATATCGCTTGAAACAGAGCCTCGAGACCTTGGAGAGAGGAGGTGGCCTGGGGCTAAGCTTCAAGGATCCTGTCGTCTTGGGTAGTGACTTGCCTGACGAAGATAAGACCTTGAACGGAAAGGCAGCATAAAGTAGACTCGCTATCTTAGACCATATAAAGCAAATTTTCTGCGAAACGCCACATTTCCAATTTGGTCCGCCGATTCGTGATCTCTCTTGTGCGTGGTAAGGCCACTTGCCGGATCCCTCCTCGTCGAGGAAAGAAATTCAAAGTGTACCCAAAGAAGACCACTGCTATTTTTGGGGCTGTGATATAACTACTGCGACTATTATCCTCGTTGATTGGTATGCCATCCGTACCATTTTAGATTGACTACATGCTAGAAGGGTAACCACGGTGGAGCCAGTGTTTCCTTTCTATCTCCATAGGTAGCTTGACAGATATTGATGATCAAATAGGCACAGTACTGTTGAAGCTGATACATGGCCCAAGGATTGTCGATGACATCGAGCTTGTTGTGTTCGTCACCGCGGCTCCCAACGCGCTCGTACCACATTTCAGTCCGAGGACAAAGGACTTTGCCATGATGTCCGCCATATATGCCGAAGTATGGGTATGGTCGTTCGGATAATTGGCATTCACGACCGTGGTGCCAAGATTCTTCATGGCTTGGGCGGCGTAGTAGCCATGAGGGACGTGATAAACACCCTTGGCAGTCCCTCCTGCAACCACTGCAGCGTACCTGTAGGCGCCTGTCAGCTATGTTGGCGGCATCTTGCCTGAGACAGGAGATTACCAGGCATAGTAGTCAAAGCGCGAGGGCCCCCAGCTGCAACTGCCGCTCTCACAGATGTTGTTAGGAGTCGCAGAGCTCATGATAACTTTGGCCCCCTTTCCCAGAAACATAGCTGCTGCTTTCTCGTAATAAGCTGGATAAGTGAGCACTGTCTCAGCAACACCATTGTACGTTGTCGAGCACGTCTGAGTTCCTTCGCCGAAGCAGTCTGAGCGCCCATTATCAGTAGGCGTTAGACTTCCGCCGTCATTATGTCCGAACTCAATCACAACCCAATCCCCGGACTTCAGCTTATCCGCGACAGCTTGGAATCGCCCTTCCCGCGTGAAAGAGCGCGCGCTCCGTCCTGCGATAGCATTGTTTTCCACTGCGAAATTGCTCTTGTTGAAAGAATATTGGAGAAACTGACCCCAACCTTCAGTCGACGATCCACCGCCTGTTTTGGCCATTGTCGAGTCACCACACAAATATACGGTTGCCGCTTCTGCATGATGAGCCCCAATAGCCGCCAACGCTACCGCCAGTATAGACCGCATGGCGGTTAGCGAAGCTTCAATGTTATTTACCGCGTTTGAAATCAATTTCAGATATCCAGTATCGCAGCCTGGCCGCCTTGACGACACGCTGATGACACAAGACTTATATTTGGCCACTTTAGTCGCCGCTAAGGTTGAATGAACGACGACGTGGAGGCTACCTTCCGGGAGATCTCGCCTGCATCTGCGGCCGTACGCAGGTAAACTCTGCGAAATTCCCGGGTGTACCTCAATAATGATTAATGGCAGAGTCGAATAAATAAAAGGCGGCGGATCTTCTTTGTCCCCGTGCACTAGGATTGGTGAGAACGGAACACTGGATACCCGAAAGGGCAATGCGGCGACCCTGCTCCAGCACTGCATCCCGGGAAAATTGCCGCCAAGAGAACGATAAATCCCAACCAGTTCTTCCAGTTCTTCATACGGCTCCATGCCTGCTTCAGGTCGGGAGCGAACTTGTGATAACGATATGAGTGCACAGCCCGCGTGAAAATTGGGCACTACAAGCCAACCGTACGCCTCTCTTTGATTCGCAATTACTTAGGCGGCCTCCCTAACACGATAAGCAAAATTCATGACCTGAAACATTGAATTTTAAAACAGTGTCAAATTGACGAGTTGCTAGTAAGATGCTCAAAAGAAGAAGAAGAGAAAAAAGAAAGGAAAAAGAAAAAGAGAAAAAAAAAGGGAAAGGTGGTGACAATGCCCTTGGGTTGGCCATCCCTGGTGATCTTGGATTGCTGAACGCCACTGGTTTATATGGCGTCTTGTAAACTCTGCTTTCACATTCAATTATAACCACTACAGTATTTACGAAGGCGACTCTTTCTGTAAATACATTGAGGAAAATCACACCTCTCGGAGATCTAGTTAGCTGAACCCTGTTGCCGTTGTCTTCACCCAGTAATTTCAAACCAGTGTGACTGTGCACAGACACATTAAAACTACACCCAGGACCAGTGAATCAAGTCGATGTGATACAGATACGTATATATAAAAGGCTGACCCTATAAGCGAGTTTTGTTTAGGAATCACATTAAAGATTACCAGCCAGCCTTGAATTTTCATGTTTCATATGTCCAGCTGTTTGTAATATCTCAGTCTCACAATCGAGGCCATAATTTATTTTTTGTACTTCTCTCACCACGGGAGCCGCGGTCGACAAGCTCCTCTCTGTCTCTCGCCCTTCCCTAAGCATATACCAGTCTCGGGACCTCAAAATTGGCCGAATGGAACCGCTTAGGGTAATGACCGACTTTACCGGTGAAAATACTAACCCTCACGACTTACTCGCATCCGCAAGAAATTCATTTCTTACCTGCACCAAAGAAAAAAATAAAAATAAAATAATCATCAAGCAAGGCGCCGATACTTGGAGCTATCGAGATATTTTGGGCCTTTTAATGCCTTCAGGTGGTTGCGACCTCTAGACTGGGGCGCATTTAGGTTGGCGGTGTTGGGTGAGCACCTTAATAAGAATGGCAACCCAATGGAGAGCTTTGCGGCCTACTTCGCCGTGAGCGCAGTGGCTACTACATGGGCTATCGAGATCGTAGCAAATTTGATTATTCAACACCGGTAAACTTGAACTTTTCTTCCTACGCTAGGATTTACCTTCTGACAAAACGCTGAATTGGAGCATTTCAGCCATGAATAGGGCTCTCGCGACAATACAAGAACGAGCACTCCTATCCAAAGCCAGAAGACGGTAGGCCGCTACAGCGCATACAGTAACTTATGAGAAGCTGCTATGGTAAGAAGAAATGCACAGGGGAAAATCATTAAGGCCCATGATGTTCATCGTAGTCAGGTGATACGGACTCTTTTTGCACGGCATGCACTGCCGCGGCCGGGTAGATTGGACGTTGTATAGCACCAAGGGCGTCGGATCACGAGTTACGGCGTATTACTATGTCACGGGGACTACGTTGAGGAAGACCTTCATATACATTGCCGCATGACGTCGGGGCTGCAGAGCCGCCTGTATTTATTCGAGACAAGGACATGTCATAGGCGGGATGTAAAACCTAGCACACGATGCCAGTTTTATTCAAACAGCATTAAGAACGGAGGTCGTTATATCACGAATCAAAAGCAGTTAGGTGCCAAGACTCAAAAAGTGGGATTAGTCTTTAAACGACTAAACAATAAGTATATATATAGAACGCAATTTGTTCTTTTAGCATCTTGTGGATGCTACTGTGACTTACGTCACCACTCAGGTAAAATAGCCGGGTTGGAAACAACATGGTCTCCCAGCATACGCAACTGCCGCTCTGGCAGATTGCAAGAAAAGAACAATGAGGTATCTTGTCAAAAAAGAAGTGTCTGTGACCCAGAAAACGCCGTCCCATATTTTGCATCCTAGATGCCGCTCTATATCCAATAAATGTTTTGTCGTAACTCGTGCACTGAGTCTAGAGAAGGATAGGAATCTATGACGAGTAGATTCCGACGTATGCGACCTCCATCATGCTGCCGTAGCCGTCCAAGGTAGCAGCGTCAGGCTGGCCTGGCCAGTTACCCTGATATATAGTTAGCAAGATGAGGCAGTGAGGAGTATACGAGGAAGTGCTTACACCAACGGCAACATTCAGGAGCACGTATAGAGGGCTATGCGCCAGTGTTGCCCACGTTCCTTGGTCACCAATGTCGGAACCCGTGAGGGTGTTGAAAGTGGCGCCATTGAGCTGCCACTGGATGGTCTGCTGAGTCCAGTCGGAGTTGGTGAGGTCAATTCTAACTCCCCACGTGTTGAAGCCCTCGGTTGGCAGCGCGACCGTGGAGGCCCTTCCGTTTGGCTCGTTGCAAGGGCCACCGGGGTTGGAGCCGCAGTGAACGGTGCCGTAGGCGGTCGGGGCTCCGTTGACCTGCTCGAAAATGTCGATCTCGCCAGCCAGGGGCCACTCTGTCCCGTGACGCATCGCATCGCCCAGGGCCCAGAAAGCAGGCCACAGGCCCTGCTTGTTGGCTTGGGCGTTGTTACCCAGGAGGAGGCTTGCTTGAATCAGCATCACCTTGCCGGGTGCGGGAGTCCAAGAGCCCTTTGTCTCGATACGTCCCGAAGTCCAAACTCCCGTGGTGCCCTTCCGAGGGATAAACTGAATAGTCTGACCGCCGCTGATCTGCAGATTGTTGTTGGATGTGGTGTAAGTCTGGGCTTCGTTGTTGGTGTTGATTGCCTGGGCTATGTCCCACAAGTCCGCGTTCGGTGGGGATCCAGCACTACCCGCAAAGTCGTCGGAAAACAAGAGGTTGAAGCCATCGATTCTAGGGGCTGCAATACCCGCGACCAGAGCCGGGAGCAGAGGAAGGAGCGTGCTTGGCTGGAAACGCATTTTGGAAAGCCAAGTCTTCGGGTATATGGTATAAGGTTGATGTCTGGTCTAAGGTGAAAAGCGATCTTGCGTCTGAACAGGCAAGCAGAGAATGGATATCAGTTGATGGATGGTGCACAGCAAGCCCGACTAGCAGGAGGCAAGTTGATATATGTCGAAAAGAAGGACGGAAGTTGAATGGTTGGCCAATGAGTGGCTTTCTGAAGGTAAAAGAATGTGAGGCTCGGCAAGCAAGACGCGGAAGAAGAGAAATAAAAAAAACAAGATATTCAGAGTAGACACGGCAAGATCAAGAAGTTGTACCTCTACGCGGAGCGCACATCTCTCAATATAAATGGTCCTGATCCGGCATTGAGAAGGCAAATACCCTGGACAGGAAGAGTATCCACCATAGAACAGGGGTCCATGATTACCGGGTGGGATAACAGGGGCCAGCATAGTTGGTCCAGAAATGCCCCGAATAGGAAACGATCAAAAGCAGCGACCAAGCCAAAGCGACGCCAGCAAATCACCAGCTCGGGGCGGGTAGGTAATGTGGAAACGCAAGGGTGAAACTTCTCGGGAGCATTTGCTCGACTGGGAGCAAGGGGGCTCAAAGTGTGGATGGGTGGGCGGTGCTGGAGCTCCTGAATTCATATGAAGGGTGCTAAGAGACAAGGGCGCTTGTCTTGGACGGTCCCAGCAGCGAGCCGAAAGCGGAATGGCGCACGTCTTGCCACGACGAAGAGAGAGGCGTCTATGCATCTGAATGGTCCATGCAAGGAAACGAGCTGGTTCTCCTGAGAAGCCCGGCCCAGAGCTCGGCTGTGCTGGGCACCTGGGCATGAATTCAGGTAGAGTAGATAAGACATGATGCATAGGCCCAGAAGCAACGCACTGAAGAACATCCATCCACATGCATTGCCTGTATCTCACGGTATAAGCGGTGGGTGGCATCGATGAAGTCGTGGCGAGCACTCGCTCTGCAGACACGCTCGCGAAAGCAATATTACCCGCCCCAACAAAAAAAAAAAAAAAAAACAGTCGAGAGGCACACTGCGACAACCGTCGAAGCTGTTTTCTACAGAGGCGGCGAGGCCGATTTGTTGTGTTGCATGTGATGGCGATGTGTGGTGAAAGATGGGACGAAGGCGTGGAGGGGCTATCCATAGACTTCTTAGTTAGGTAGCGTACTAGAGAAGGGTGGAGGACGTTTGGACGTCTCACAGCAGGACTGCACAGCAGACCACCTACCTGTAGGCGGTACCTGAGTTAGGTAAGTTAGCGATTAGCTTTGGTACCTGCGTCCGCGGCCAGCCAACCCACCCCCATGTGGCTAATTGATTGATCTCCCACATGGGTCGCGAACACCCCGCGAGTCCGCCGCCCCCTCTAATGTCACCGACCTTGCACGCAATTTGACAAGATTCAAGCGCATCTTATCGTGTTCACGGCCCCACCAACACAACATGTCCGTTCACGAGGAGGCAACCGATGCCCCCAAAAAACCCCTCCATGGCTGGTTACATGACATCTCTGTGTCTAAAGTAGCAAACTGTCGGGGAGACGCCCAGTGCAACAGCGCATCGCCAAGCCTGACAAGGTTCCAGCCTTGCCAGCCATTGCTAAGTGATCCATCAAGGCCCTCTGCCCCTCCCCTCCACTCCACCGACGGCACCTACATAAATATCTATTCGACAGCAGACCACGAACCATTGGCGCCGACATAACGCGCGGCAGCGGTTGCGCTTAGAGAGCAGCGCTGATATCCAGTCCTCTGTCGAAATTGCGACAGGTTCAAAGACGGAGAAATTCACGACTGAAGACCTATGCTGCCGTCGGCGCGCGTGTCGTTGTGAGGCCAGAATCTGGCAGCTTGACAGCCTGGATTGCAGCTAACTTAAACCTTGAGGGTGACTTATCCTGCGGGTCATCCGTAGACGCTTCAGGTCCGGGTTGTCCACCGACCAATGACCAGCCTGAAGTGCCAGCTCCCGAAAAGCCGCATCGCACCGTTGAGATTGGGCGCAGCTTAGAAGCAGGCTATCCCGCCCTCTGCGACGCTAAAGCGCAAAAACACAGAGCGCCTTGGTGCATACTCCCGGCCTTAGGGGTCCTTTGGTGTTGCGTGTGCGCGCCAATGACTGAACCTCAAATGAACCAACGATGGCTTCAGGGGAAGGGGGTGTTTCACGTTTCGCGCCTCCCACCAATCGACACATGTATCTCGAGTCCACCAAGACTCTAGAATTCGAGAGGCTTGCCTCGGGGAGGAAAACCCTTCGCCCGCCGCCACATAAGCTTTGACACGAAGTCAACCTCGTCTCCGTACGACTTGCCTTGCTCTCCACCATGTGATAGGACCACGAGACTTGCAGAGAACCCTGCACCAAGACACGTCGCTCCATTGCTAGCTGTACTTCCAGCCTGCGGTCGCTTGTGTATGCAGCCTTCAGGTACGCCAATCGCGATGCTTGTGCGCATCTACCACCTGCGTCGTCCAAAAGATGGCAATGCACCTCTATGCTGGTGACCAGAGGCTTGAAACATGGCCCAAGATTCCGGGGCCTATGGACATTCAGCACACAAAGCTGTGGTGGTTCCTTTGGGTAGCGTGTGCATCTCATCGCGCAAGTGCCCTTCTGTTTCCTCTTCTCCGTGTACTCTGTTTCGCAAGTCTAAGTCTGATGCACGCGTGCTGCCGTGCTACTGTGCTGCCACTATCACCACCTTTCAAGTATGGGTCAAATCAGTTTGATGCGGTAATTCAACCCGGCACCGTAGCAGAGAAAAAAATATCCTCCGATAGTATGGTACCGTAGTCGATTTGTTGCCCGCCGAGCGACGCGATCTGCAAGCCACTGAAAGCCACTGCCGAATCGCTCCCTGCTCGCTCATTGCAGATCTTTCGGCACTGAACTCCATTGGGGAATTGCAAGGAACGATTTTTACGGGGATCAAACGAGATCTGGCCGATCTTTTCATGCTCAAGCACTTGAGCTCGTACTGGTTGGCACGAACAGCCAAAAAGAAAAAAAAAAAAAAAAAAAAACCGCTGAGAAAGTAGCATAACGCTTCCGTCTGCTTTGAATCCCAGTTCACAGTAAACAGGTTGTGCTTCCGCCACCCTCATGCTACTTGGAGAGGCTCACCCGCTCCTCTCGCCAGTGTCCTCCGTCTGGCGCAATGCGGCTCTTAACGCCTTGCAAAGCCGCGGATCCTAATTCAATGCCGACTGCTCGCTTGGTCTCTCCTTGCCGCTTAACGTCCATGGGTACCTCGAGCATTGCGTGGGAGAAACGAGACTTTCAACGCAAAACGGGTTGCGCCACTCGCGGCTGGCAGTCAATCGACGTCGGATACCCATTCTGGCCTTGCTATGGTCAAGACTCTTCTTACTATGGTATTCATCCTGTTGCCCCGGCAGTGTCGGCACAGTTTGAACCAAAGAAAACCCAATGTACTGGTACAAACGACCATTGTTGATGGTGACTCTTGCTCCGCGCGATTGATTGGAGTTGTCACCCCGTCCACGCAGTTCTGGATGACATGGCAATGTGACAACACATCACTCTCGATTGTTTACCACGGTCCTAGTTTTATTAATCCCTGACCAAGCCCACACTGTTCCTCACCCAACCATAGACGATTTCTAGCGGTATGGTAATGCCTGGGCTATAGTCGCATTCTGTCTCAACGGCGAGCACGACTGAAATCAGGCTGTCGGGATGCCTTTTGACTGGCGCGAGCTTGCAGCCCTGTTTTTGGGTCGCAACAGCTGCCAAGTTTCGGTCGGTGTCTCTCGTCCAGTGGCAACACACCCCGAGGAAACCAGAGATCATCGGCGGCTCGCATGTAATATAGCCAAGGATCGCGTCGGGTAAAGTCAAGACGGCTCAGACCCTTCGTCCCTGGCAGCATAGATGAGTTGCCACGCGTGCAACCGACGGGAGAGGCCACCCGTTCTCGGTAGCCTGCATCGACGTGGCCCCAGATCTTGACTGTCCTGATTATCTGACGCTGGGCCCGACTTCTCCTCAATCACTATGGCGTCAGTCAGGCAATGACAATTAATATAGGGCTTTTGGGATCTGCCAATGTTATACTTCAAGCCGACCCGACTTTCCTCTGCTTTCTAACCCTATCACAATGACAATAGCTCACGTGCTGTCCGTTTCTAGGCACTATCCTATTTGAGGCCGTCTTTTTCTGACTTAGCATCCAGTGTCTTCTTGATTAGGTATGGCGACACAAGGCTCTACAGGGAGAGACGCATGACTGAATGTAAGGAAAGCCTATGCTGACCATCAACCGAGGACATGGTCGCTGGTAAGGTTTAAATGACACAACTATCCAAGGCATATCTTGCATGCAGGAGTTGTCCACTAGACCTAGAGTCGTCGGAAACTTGAGGTTCTGGGAGAAGAAAACGAGCGCCATATATCGAATTTGAGCTCCGCAGAAACAATAGAATTCGGTCATGTAATAAGCAGAGTGTCAGCTTCGTAAAGGAACGCTATTGGCCACGCCCAAGGAGCAAGCTGCAAAGTTCGAAATGCGAATCGGTTGCGCATGCTGAGCCATTGGAGGCGATTGATGAGAGTTACGGCTAAGAACATGGAGAAGTGGTTGCCTACAATGAAGGACAGTGGTTGTTCCTAGGTGTGATTTAGTATCATGCCAATAGTCCAACAGCAGTGCTGTATCTAGTGAACGGGTTCAAACCATGTACCTATATGTCTTCGGCGTAACGTCACCACTTGGCCATGACACAAAACCAAGCATGTCCTCCAACTGATTGTCTTCCTTCAATGGCCTGTCGATTATCTCCTAGCCTACTTTCAGTCTCTTGTAACGTATCCTTCTCTTCTAGACACACTAACCGTAATCCGGACAAAGATCGAAAGACATAGTGGGTTAATGATAGCGAAATCCCAGAACCAAGGACCCCAAAGACCAGTTCTTCATCGGTAGTGCCCTTAATCGTAGGACTGGCAAAGGCGTCTGAGAGACAGAAAAGTGCCAGCTATCCCTATGTCACAATCTGGCATGCCAAGTTCTTCTTAGGTGAACACACGAAGATGTTTAGGCAAATATAGTATCATTTGCATCTAGCTGCCTTATCGTATCACAAGTTCCCGTCACTGAACAATTTGTTTTTTGACAATGCAGAGGACAGCAGTCGACACGCGTTTCAACTGGAACTTTACAAGATTCCTCCGCAGAGTCCGCTAAGGGACTCTTCTACTTTGTGGGTTTTACTGTTATCGTAAAAGAAAATTCTTAGTATAAGGCCGTTGTTGTCGTGATAGAAACCAGGGTCGGCCTCAGGCCATGACAGAGCATAGACGCCGAAATTTGTCGTGTGAAGTCTTGTTCACGCTTCTATCGCCCGGGCTCGGTTCAGTCATACCCAGAGAAAATTGTTTGAGGCTTATTCGTCCGGCTCCGCCATAGTTACGGCATTCCGCCAGTAAGAGGATCTGTCTTTCGTGCTACCACCCACATAAACTCGGCTCCATAGTCTGGATCATCCTCCTTCAATTTCCCATCGCCTGCCTGCAATACTTCCACCTGCAATAAGTCGAATCCGACTTCCCTCAGTAGTGCTTGACTCCCCTTGATGTCGAAGCTACTCCAGAACATTCCATATCCTAAGAATTCGCCATGGATTTCTTCCTCATCGATGGTTGCGAGATTGAAAACAAAAACTCCGTTAGGCTTTAGCCAACTGTGGATCTTGGTTAACATATCCCTGAGCTTCGACCTTGGAAGGTGGAACAGTGTGTAGAAACTGATTGCTCCATGGAACCTCTCCGGCTCGAAAACGAGTTCTGTCATGTCGCCAGAAATCAGCTCACAATCGGGGAAGCGGGCTTTGGCCTTTTCAATTTGCTTCGTCGAGATGTCATTTGCGACTACGTGTGCGCCTTGTTCGAGAAGCAGTCGCAAGATAGGAACTCCAGGGCCACAACCAAGTTCTAGAATAGAAGGTGACGGTTGTAGCCCCTCAAGGAGCTTCTTGACGTATCTCTCTCGCGGTGATTCATGACTCTCGACCCACTGTAGGTACCATTCTGAGATGTGGTCGTATGCGTATTCGACGATATTTTCAGGTGTATCAAACATCTCTTTTTAGTGGATCACAGCTGTCACGGCACCAAAGCGGATTGAGACATTGCTGCAAATCCTGTATCATTGCGAAAATATAAAGCTAAGGAGGATGGTGTACTATTACTGTGTTAGGCAGAGGCTCCTTCTAGGCAGAGGCTCCTTCTAGGCAGAGGCTCCTTCTAGGCAGAGGCTCCTTCTAGGCAGAGGCTCCTTCTAGGCAGAAGCCCCTTACCAGCTATGAACAGACCAGTTACCAGGCCGATCATGCCATAATATCACGGCACGGGCCGATCTGACAATTGGTCCACTTGACCCAAATGCAGACAACACTGCGCGAACTATTGTGTCAACCGCTTGTCTAGTTCTTGACCATCGTGTTGTTAGTGTTACCAAGAATAATCTGACCTTGGTACTGGGAGGTGAGGGGAAGTACAAGTAGAGGCGGTGTGCTGCCAGACGCTGGAGCTGAAGGAGGTGCTGGGTGCACGGCACCCCCACGCCCTCGTCAGCAAGCACGAACTGGCCCTCCGCCTCCAGCATCAGCAACAGGAAGTCGGGCCTCATGTTGCGGCTCCTTCAGTAGCATTAGCACTAGCTCACCAGGTCGTCAGGAAACCAGCTCACGAGGCTGCACTTAACGAACGAAGCTAAGGAGATAAATATTGGCGCAGGTTAAGAACGTGTTCAGATTGCCTTCTCGCCGAGCATAGTAATACCATGTTTACAGGGGGCTTGTATTAGCATAAGCATTCAGGTGAGACAAGCCAATCAGGCCCTGCTGAGGCTTGTTTCGAACAAGCCCACCAGTTTCCGATCTTTCCTCCTTTGCTCAACCAAGAAATACGAATACGTTGACTGGGACATACGTGAGAAATATAGGGGCCCAACTGCCGAATATATAGCGGTTATCCTACGTTTCAAAAATGGGGTTTTGCAGATAAGGATAGGTAGGACCCGAGCGGGGGTTGCACCGCGATCATCCGTTGCTGGAACCGATATCTCCTTTGCCAGCCAATGGGACGGTTATCTTCGTGACGGGCCTTAATTTGGTTGGACCGATATGCAATGTGACTTTCCTCAGTTCCTTGGACCTGTTCATTTTTCAGGGCCTCTATTACTTGCTCATCCAACCCTTTCAGCTCCTACCTATAACATTGGGATGCTCTTCAGAATTCTTGGCGCACAGTTTGATTTCACAGTGAACTAATATAACCAACTCAATGGCTATGATTCAACCTGCAACATTGGTGTTAGATGGAGGAGACCCTCGAATCAGTAATGATCACGTCGTACCAGCGGAGAACTATTCACGCCGCAAGGTAAGTTTTGAAGAATACATGTACTACGCGGCTATCACGCGTGCAGAAGAGAAGGAAGCGAATAAACGGTTCATTGAAGCTCGAGGACGCTGGACCTTCAGGAGCATCCTCAAAGCAATATTTTCCAAGGGCGAGGGCGCTGCTATCACCGACTCACCCACCAGCGCCCAAGAAAAGGCTGAGGAGAACGCCGCTGCGCGAGGATCGATCCAAGGGCGATACCAGATCTCGGTTGCTCAAGAAAAGACCGCCAGCAGAGCAATGAGAACTGCGAGCTGGGGTGCAATCTTCTACCTCATCACGACCGATATTCTAGGTCTGTCACTGATCCATGCCATTTAAATTAGGCTAATCTTACTATTCTCAGGACCTACAAGTGCACCGTATGTACCATGGCCACCTACGACCTGCACAGATATTAATCGCATAGTTTCAGATGGGCATTTGCTCAACTAGGGTATGGCCCTGGAATAGCCCTATATACTGTGTTTGGAGTTCTGTCTTACTAGTAAGCCGCCATGTTGTTGGATTGTCGGCTGCTTGAATCCCTGCACTAATAATAAATCGAAGCTCTGGTTGGATTGTTTATCAAGTATTCCTAGGCCTTGATTCGGACAAGTATCCTGTTCGTGGATACGGAGATTTCTTCTTTCGACTCTTTGGGCCCGTCGCACGCCACTTTATCAACGTTTGCCAGTCCATACAGATGCTATTGACGGTATCTGTGCTTATTCTATCAAATGGACAGAGTATCTCACAGATCAGTCGAGGTCCAGCTGGCGACAACCTCGGTCTATGTTTTGTCGTTTGTCTTCTCATCTATATGGTGGCCGGCTTCGTACTGGGACAGATCAGAACTTTGCAGCGCCTCGGTTGGCTTGCAAACATCTCAGTCTGGCTCAATGTTGTCATGATACTCTTATGGTAAGAGGAATGTATTGACATGGCAATTTAGCCCTAGCTCACTCGTCACTAGTATGGGCACGGTTGGGTATGGACCAAACTACGCGGCGGTCAAGGCATCTTTCGGCCTAGAGCCAGGCCCTATCCGGACTTTTGCGTAAGACTCCTTGGGGAATCTCGCCACTGAGAATAAATACAAGTGATTCCACTGGGAATTGGAAGATTATTGCTGATATCTGTGGAATTGAGTCATCCGTCTTGGGAGGTTGTGGAAGACGCATCTTCGTTAAGAAAACACAAAGAGCAGAGCTGACATCCATTTGCTTCAGTGGTACTCCTCCTGATGGATTCGCCAGCGGCGGGACTGGTTTTATCGCAAGTCTGAACGGATTGAACACCGCTGTCTACGCCTGTATGGAACCCTTTTGCTGGGCTCCCGTTCCGATTTCTTGAGTTGCAAAGAGCTCAGGCATTCCTTGTCTTTGACGAAGAACTCTCCATTTACAATTTTATTTGATTTGATCTGGAATATGTATATTTCACTGATATTATGTTTACTAACTTTGAATCTTGTCAGACGGAGGTGCTATGCTATTCGCAGCTTTATTAGCTGAGATGAGGTAATTATCACTCATCCCTACTTGGTCTTTGAACAATCTGACGTTCTATGTTACAGACACCCTTTAGACTTTTGGAAAGGCCTGCTTATCGCGGAGATCTTCATATACGCAGTATACATCTTCTTTGGAGTCTTTGTCTACTCATATCAAGGCCAGTTTGCGTATAACCCTAGCGTACAAGGCTCGTCTTACTGTGGAGATTCACCGCGAATTAAATGTGCTAATCAACCACAGGGGTTGCATTGTATAGTGCCCAGACAGCGGCTAACATCTTGGCAATAATCACCGCTCTGATCGCGGCTGTACTTTACAGCAACATTGGCTTGAAAGTAGTTTACATCGAAGTGTTTCATGAGCTACTTGGGTTTCCGGACCTTACAGTCCGTAAGGGCAAGATATGGTGGGCCGTCATGATCCCCGTCTATTGGGCCATCGCCTTCATTATCGCCGCTTCAGTGCCGGCTTTCTCATGTAGGTGATCAAACCTTGATGGAGTTCCCTCCCATGCGGCACAAGATATTACTTAAATTGGCCGAATGGTCCGAGTTAAGGACAAGCCCAGCAAGGCAGTGCGACTGAAACACCCGCGATAATGACTGACATTTGAACCTAGATGTGGTCTCTCTCGTTGGGGCTTTATTCATTTTATCCTTTACCTACACTTTCCCCGCCTGGATGGCGCTTGGATACTGGATCAAAAGAGATGCCATGATAGAAGGAACGGAGCGATTTGACCCCACGACAGGAACGTATAATTACGTTGACCATGGCTTCTCGCGCTGGAAACGGGGTTTCATGAAGAGGCCTCTGCTCAATGCAGCCAACTTTGTTTACTTTCTTGGAGCTCTGGTAACTTGCGGTCTCGGCTGCTACAGCGCCATCCAAAGCTTGAGAACGGCTTTTGAAAGCGGCGCAGCAAATAGTTTGAGCTGTCTGCCACCGCTGTAGAGCTGGGAGTAAGAGTACACATGCTATCTCGGCCAGTGGAGAGTGGCATGAGGATAGCGCCGAATCGGGCTTTACTTGACATTTCAACAACCGCGGCAAAGGATCAAGCACATGGAGTCGTTTATCGGCTGTGGACATGGTGTTAGTTGAGACGCAGGTTCTTTTTCTATCCTCTCTTTTCTCGACTTGAATCTGTCAGCAAGCACTTTGGGTTGATACAATGAGTCGCGTGCTTCCTGCTGGTTAATTGGAACCATAAAACACTGGGTCAGCCTTTCTCAACATCTGCTGACTGAGGAATATATTCAACGTCAATAGTATTCTGTGTACTTCTGGCATCTAGGCGAGACTAGCAAGTCAAATCATCACATTGCGCCTTCGCTATCTGAACCATGACCAAACCTCTGCGAGTCAGGCGGACTTATTTTGCTACATCCGCAGTTGCCTCACTGTCCTGACATGTGTATTACAACACGGGCACGTACTCAGCGACAACCGTGCCACTTTATTACTCCAGATCCTCTCTGCGCAATACACGACTTTTGACACAAACATTCCCAATGCTCCCACACGCCAATGCTAAAATACAACCAAACCAGAACTTAGGAAAGTAATCACAAAACAAGACAAGTCTATTATAGCCGCACCGCTAGATTTCTGGGCCACTGCATTGCTCCAGAGGCAGCTGTTGCAATTTCTAAGGGGTCCATCAAAAACTAGGACGCTGTTCTATGCGTCCAATTTCAGAAGGATGTGTCGGCAGTGGCACGTCTGTCAGAGGTGCCATAGACCTTGGACGGGCCTCGACGACGTACTCGACACCATCGTCCGAGGCGTATGAAGGTGGTCGATTCGCGGTGCGTGGCTGGTCAGCTGGTTCCTCCTCGGGTGAAGAGGCCTGCTGCTCATTACGCTGCCAGTATATACGATTCGGGTCCACACGCTACGCCATTTGTGTCAGCGAATTGCCCTTCAGGGAGTTCCGACTTAGGGTAATACATACCACGCTTTCCCTCCAGAGTCCGTAAGCAGGAGGTTGTAGCTTGGTAGTCTCACTCTCCAACCCGGCTGCTTCCTCATCCCTGGCCAGTACAACCCGGATCGGACGCCTCGGGACGGCATAGCCCCCAGGGCCGAACATTTCTGGCAAGCGAGCTCGCTCGTCTTGCTCGGACGATTGAGGACGGACGATGAGCATGCAAAGCCTGATCAATCCGTGACAGAAGAAGATTGTTGTGAAAAGGATAATGAGGATCAAAAGAATGGTGAATTCGCTGTTGTTGATGTTTTTGGTTATGCTGAGGGCAAGGTCTGGCTTGATGATTAGCATATTGCGACAATATTTGGAATATGTGTGTGCGGTGTCCATGATACTTACAAACTGCTAGCATCAGTATCAAAAACATTCCCGAAACAAAGCACCGCAGTATCTGCGATCTGATACGCCGACTCTTGATCCATGGGAAGCAGAACATGAATCTCTTAGGCTTCTCTGCATGACGTGTGCTGCGAGAATTATTACCATGCCGCCTCCGCCTTCCGGTGTCCGCCAGGTCGGCCAGATGCATTTCTGCGGGATCTGCGCCTCTGAACTGCCTCCTACTACTGCTGGAGTTTGACCTAGGATGAATGGGCTGGGGCTCGGAAACAACAGGAAACCGCTGCGTTCGTGATCGCTGCAGCGAAGGGCGCGGCTCGGCTGCCGAAGACTCTGTCGTGGTGTCTCGAGGCGAAGCGGGACCTGATGTATCTCGCGTCCATGTACGTGAGAGGTTTGGGAGATGGAGGCGAGTTGACGGTAGAGACGGCAGGCCGAGGTGAAACCGAGGCGTTTTCGGACTCTCATCCTCGCCTTGAAGTGTAGGTCTCGATTCTGGTGTTCGTCCGGCATTTTGGCGGCCAGAGAATAGTAACGGAATCTGAGGGCGGCCCAGGATGAGGCGCCGTGTCCGACCCTGGCCTTGCTCTCCTCTGCTTTCAGTCGTGCGCTGCTGCTCTATATCCGCCTCTTGCCCATCCGACGAGTTTCCTCGCCGCAGGATATTGGCCCTGATGAAGTCCATCTCTTAAGAAATCTCCTGGGTCCGCGCGTAAGTTTCAAGCCGTCACCGGAGATTCTGATATGTCATACTCTGCTGTTATACGGTGACGGCGCATGCATGCCTTGTGGTCGAGCTGGTGGTGGGCCTAAAGCAATGATGGCACAAAGTTCTCGGACCGCTCTCTTGATAGATGGGGCCGCCGCACGTTGCTGTAACGTCTGTCTCTCACTTTTTCGCCTTCTCTCTTACTTCGGATTCGAAAATACAGCCTCCCCAAGATCCGATACTAACTCAGCGATGGTAAGGGGAGTCGGGTACTAGCAGTTATTGCCTGCAAGCCCGTGGGATGCCGGAAAGAAGGCAGTCCAAGTAAGAAGGGCGACGTAGGATATAGATGTCTATGTCAATTAGAAGATAGCGAAACCCAGTCGCTGAGGGTTGAGTCAAGGATTCGGGCTTCCAGAGCCGGAAATGGTCGTCTAAGTGGTCAAGCGAGGGTGAAGAATGATAGATGGACGAGCAATATCGTCGAAGGGCCGGGCCTGGCTGCAGTGGACTATTGGATTCCTACAACGCCATCGAGCAGAAGGGCGGATGGAACACGGGAGCGTGCAAGAGTCCGTGAGGACGGACAGGAAACGCCAAGGGAGGGCGATGACCTCAGGGCAGAAAGGTCGATGGTTGTCCCGGGTGGATCAGCGAAGGGATTGGGAGGGTATGGCAAGAGATGGGGAAAGATGGACTGGAAGGCCGATGGAAATACGCCTTGATCAACGAATGGCAAATGCTCCGCGACGAACACACAGACGGCGGACCCGAAGCTGGGGGTTCCGCTCGTGATGGCTCCTGGCGGTCTCACCTGAAGCTTAGAGTAAAGAGTGACCCTGGAAGGCCGACCGGGATCTCGCCGCTCGAAGTTGCACGTCGCGAAACACAGGCCAGGGGCCACTTCTACTGGGAAAGGAAGAACGACGAACAGGTGCTGCATACTGTAGTGCATCTTTGCTTTCTCCTCGAGCCGCCTCCAGCACGAACGGAAGCGCAGTCGCCCAGGGGTTCAGGGGTCTCTGATCGTACAAGACGACCCCGAGACAAGTGCCTGGTAGCCAATGGCTTGGATTGAGGGTGAAGCAATGCCATCTCTGACAGCTGGGTTGTGGAAATGAGACGCGACGCAGGGGGCCAAGTGTTTCGGATTGGGCGATGGGATTGGGCGCTAGCCCCCTTGTAGCTGGCCAGCCGCCCGATGGGTTTGCCCGCCGCGGAGGGGGCTAAGGTCGGTACAAGACAGCAGGACAGGTTTTATATTGAGCACGAGGTATCTCTGATCTTCGTTTAGGTGTCAAGCGAGGTCGAAATGCGATGCGCAATATGCAGGAACCTATGGGACGTCACCAGCGCGTACGAGACCGGGGGCTGCAGGTCTATTTCTGCTATAAGCATCACTGCAACGTCCGTGCTTGGAAGTTGACCTAGTCTCGAGTTCGAACCAGATCTAAGTATGTCGTGAAGATGGGCACGCGTTAAGAATGAGCTTTGGGTGGCAGATCTTTCTCTCGCCCTCTGAGGCGCTCTTCCGTCCATACGTAGCTAGGTTACGATATCCTGGAGTCACGACGTCATTTCGACGTCGAGGAATCGCCGTCTCGTGGGCGTGTTTCGCACGCTTGCCTCAGGAGCAGCAAGTGGGCAGACCTTTGCCTCACAGAACGTGCATCCGAATTGACATACGTGCCCATTTTGTCCATCCACCCTCCTAGTTCGAGCCGGGCTCTCATTAATGACTACCCAGACCCAGACCCTGACTGCTTATTAAGAGAGGCTCTTGGATTGCCAGCTGCATCCAAGCCAATCCCTTGCTGCGTCGGTTGTGTAGAATCCAACGTGGCACTGGGGTTTGCTGGGCTTCTGACCTGGTAGCACGGGCCATGAGTTCGCCATAGTCAGCCGCCGACGTCCCCAAGGTCCCTTCCCCAGAGACCCTGATTTCCAAACGTGGACAGGTTCCGCGATGATTGGCTCCTTAATTTGAATTTGATATGCCCAAGCCGAGATTCATCGCAGTTCACCTAGCAGGATCCTGCGGTCCGACGAGGCTGAGAGAACTATAGCAGTATTAGTGGCAACGCCCAAAGTGTCGAGTTGCGGTGCAGGCAACTCACTAATCGGCTCGTCGTTGGGGGCAAACTCTGCGCAATTCACCGTGCCCTTGTGGCCGGGTAGCTTGTAGAGAAGCTTGCCATTGTCGCTGGACCAGATGACGACGGTTCCATCGCCCGCGGGAGCAGCAATCTTCTTCCCAGTCTTGTCCCAGCTTGCCCGCATCAGGTTCTTCTCTAGGCCAACCTGTGCACCGTCAAAGGTGCGTATGTGTCGTTCCGTGGGAGCGAAAGGCCTGATATCCCACGTCTTGGCTGTCGAGTCATGCGAGTAAGACAGCAATGACTGCGCGTCGGGCGATACTCTGAGCCCTGTCACAGTGTCATTGTGGCCAAGCATGGAGTAGACCACAGCCTTTTTCCGCAGGTCCCAAACCTTGATGTCGTTGTCGATGCCGCCCGAGTAGATCTCGTTGCCGGC